>NC_069714.1:29477229-29577229 GCF_027358585.1 Pangasianodon hypophthalmus
ATCCCCACAGCCACGCTCCAACATCTAGTGGAAAGCTTCCCAGAAGAGTGGAGCTCATTATAACAGCAAACACAGGGGGAATAAATCTGGAATGAGAAGTTCAACAAGCACATATGAGTGTGAGGGTCAGGGGTATACAAACTTTTGGCCATATAGTGTAATTATATATAATAATTATATATATACACACTCACACATAATTTGTGCGAGGCCTTAATGAACACTTTAGCCTTTTTTCTTTCTTTAAGTGAAGATCGTTTTTTTTTTTTAAATTCTAAAATCAGCTGTATCATATTACAGTCCTAAACTGCGTACATTTTAAACATGTCAAGAATATTGCTCAAAAAATCAAAAAATTATATTTTCTATATTTTTGGTCATCAACGGTCATTAAATATTTTAGACCTGAATGTCAAAAATCTTTGTTTCTAAACACATTGGAAAGTTATTTATTTATCTATTTATTAGTATAATGTTTTGGTGTTTGTGCACACAGACAGTGTAATGTAAGACTTTGTAATATGATGATGTTTAGAAAGGTTCACGTGACATGCAATTTTAAGTAATTTTTTTTAAAAAAAAAGATCACCTAAATAATCTGTACATACTTAAATACAGTAATTTATGCATATAAGAGCAAAATCATTAAGATTATCGATGTCCTAAAGCTACTTTTTCCTTTACGGCACCTGATACTGAGGCGATCTTTGCCTCCTGGCAGAATTTATACACATCAGAGCAAATCTGCTTCACTTCCTAACCATAAAGAAAACCGTAGCTTAGTCTAAACGTCTACTGCCAGATAACACATCTTTTTTTTTTCTCATAATGCCCCAAAGTGTTTTATTCCTCTTCTACCACAGCAATCTGCTAACGATTACAATTTTTTTGTTGATTAAAAAAAAGTCATACTTTTCCATCTGTTTATCGTCACATTTAATGTTGTGGAACATCTGGGAAATCTTGCACGCTTGCGTTATAACAGCTATAAACAGTCGTTCTCTCACCAGCCTCTTTTTTTTTTTTTTGCTCTCTTGAAGTTAATAAGTCAAAAAAAAAAATTAATGAGAAACTCCTCTGCCCTGAAAATATCGGAAAACTTACAGCTTTAATATCGGAAAGTTACAGCGTTACCTCTGACGCTGGAGACTCCTTCCATACGTGTTAAATAAACGTCTCCTTACAGAAAACTTCACCTCATCAACAATTACACGCGTTTATTAAACACACTGGCGTACGAGTCCCCGTGAGTGAGCCGTTACTATAGAAACAATAATGTATTAGAACGAGTGCATTAATATAAACCTGTGATTTGCAGCTGCGCTCCTGTCAGAGAAAATCAATCAACACCTTCTGACCAATCAGCATCCAGAATTCAACAGTGCTGTGGCGTAAGAGGAATAAAACACTGAGATGTGCTGCGGTAGGAAAATAATCCATTTCGACGCGGAAGCAGTAACTCCGCCTGATCGCACCACACCGTTGTTGATTATTTTCTCATATCAGCATGACACGCAGTGTTTTATTCCTTTCTAAGGACATGGTATGTGGCTTGAGACGCAGCCAGTGTTGGTGTTAGTCACCCCAATACCTAATAGCAAAACTAAACCTACATGAAATCCAGTTTGACTGTTCAGACCGAACATCGAGTCCAGAAATCTGTAACTTTACATACGAGTGTGGCTTCATGCTGAATGAAAAATTCAGACCTTGTATGTTTTTTGATGAAAGCTGGAATAACAGATGTAGCCGAGTCTTCTGTTTTTTGAGAAACTTAACAGATACAGTACTGTGCAAAAGTCTTAGGCACATGCAAAGAAATGCTGTAGAGCAAAGATGCCTTCAAAAATAAGGAAATTAAATGTTTCTACATTAAAATAAATCCTATAAAGAGCAGTAAACAGTAATAAATGAAACAAAGTCAATATCTGTTGTGATGATCCTTCGCTTTAAAAAATAAAGCAGTATCTGAGGTGCAGTGTGTGCAGTTTTCTAAGGAAATGAGCTGGAAGTGTTACTGAGCATCTTGCAGAAGCAGCCACAGTTCTTCTGGAGACTTTGACTGTCGACTCGCTTCTTATTTCTGCAGCGAAACCCAGCAGCCTTCATTATGTTTTTATCTGAAAAGTGTCTCTTATGGAATCTGCTGCTTTCTTTACTGACAAACAAACATTTTTCTGTAACATTTCATTTTGTGCTGGAAAACTAATGTTTGGAATCGAAAATGTTTTTGTACTGAATCAATAATGTAGAAGTCAAAAAATAAAAATCTATAACAAAGTTTGTACTAAAGAAAAAGACTTTTGCACTGTGCTGTACATCAGTGGATCAATTTTTTAAAAATATCACATCTGATCTGATATCAAACCAGCGTTTTGTGGCATGTCAGAGCTTCAAACTGGCAAAGAATGAAAAGACGGTAAAGCGTAGTTTGTGTTCCGGCTCATGGTTTTCTCAGTGGACCTTCAGGATCGAATCATAATCGTTCTCTGATGTGATGTGAGTCTCGTGCGATCTATTAAAGCTTGATTGTGCTTTTAAGCCACTTTTCCTGATGGAGCGTCTGTTTGTTGATGTTTTAATAGCGCGGTTTCTCCCCCAGGGCAGGAGGGATCGTTCCGCCCGTCGCCCAGCGCCTCCATAAAGAGAACATTAGCAGAGTGGTGCAGGAAGCTTTGGACAGGAGCGGCGTTACACCGCGTGACCTCACCGCCGTGGCCACGACGGTCAAACCGGGTCTGGCGCTGAGCCTCGGTGTCGGCTTACACTTCAGCCTGAGTTTCGTAAGACAACACGAAAAGCCTTTCATCCCCATCCATCACATGGAGGCCCACGCTCTGACTGTGAGGATGCTCCAGCACGTGGAGTTCCCGTTTCTGGTGCTGCTCGTGTCAGGAGGTCATTCTCTCCTGGCGCTGGCGAGAGGCATCGATGAGTTCTTACTGTTAGGGCAAACGCTAGACGAGGCTCCAGGAGACACTCTGGACAAGGTATCAGAGACACAAGTCACCTCAGAGTAACGCAAAATGCCAAGACGTGGTTGCACTCAAGCTACGACGCTTGCATAGCCACCAGTTTAGCATTATTATTATTATTATTATTATTATTATTATTATAGTTAGATACGAGAGCTGAAATCTAATAACCATCAGCAACCCGACAGTGGAACTGTTAGAGATGAGTAATGTGTTATATCACAGTAATGTGTTATATCACACACACACACACACACACACACACACAATCTGTCTATTTTTTGGAACATTTTAGGAGAAAAAAAAGATAAGAGTAAATAATCCACTTCGTTCACATTCATTGTTACGGATGTTTACGAAAAAATTATCAGCTCAAACAGAGATCAGATCTAGGGGGCGTGTCTCTCTGTCACTCTGTGTCATCACCTGACACGACGCTCACTGATTGGCTGCATGAATCTACAGTCTGGACTAGAAAGAAATCAGCCCCAGCTTCACTTCTCACTTCTTCGCACCATCCTGTGCATTTTAATTACGACTGTTGGATGCGCTTTTGTGCTCCACAAAAACCCAGAATAATCCGCTTTTAATAATTTATTAACAAATAATCTGACGTGGATGCAAAAAAAAAAATTAAACCTAACATTGATGTCTTTTTATCCCATTTACATCAGCCGCTCCTGCTGTTTTCTATATACATGCTGAAAAGGAAAGAAAGCAAAAAGCTAGGAGTTTTTAAAAAAAGTTACTAGTTGATGAGGTTTTAATTCCATATGTATAATTTTTTTCTTGTTCTTTTTTTTTTAAACTGTTCTTTGACTCGACTATGTGATGATTTAGATGCTAAAGAGGTAGCTATAAGCCAGCCTTACATGTTAGCACCGTTAGCCGATATCACTCAGCTCTGTAAGTAAGATTCATGAAGCTGGGCGATATAATGATCAAATATCAATATTGCAGTTAATTGTTGCCTTTAGGAGAGTTTTGAGCGTATCGTAAATTGAATATCAGTGTCTGTTGATGATTTGTACAGATCTCTGTGTTTGCTGACGCTGTTAGCGATCTTTAGCAACTTGAAATATTATGGTGTATTGTGAAAATGTTTTCTGTTTGCCATAAATTTAAGGGTTTTCTTTCTGCGTGTGGTTCGTCTCATGTCGTCTCAGGGAGTTTTTCCTTTCCACTGTCCCCCTCTGGATTGTTCATCAGGGATCTAACCCTACAACCTGGATTTAAAAGTTATACAAATAGAATTAGATTAAAGTTAGCCTCGTAGCTTTGGTTCTAAATAAAGAATCAAATATGTTGACGACATTTGGGCTAAGGGGAAAATTGTGAACCGTGACCTGTATCATTAACAGTTTGCGTTTTGATTGGACAGGTCGCGAGACGCCTGTCTCTCATTAAGCACCCGAAGTGTCGTGGTCTCAGTGGCGGACAAGCCATCGAGCTGTTAGCGAAAGAAGGAGATCGACTGCAGTTCCAGTTTAAATCGCCGATGGGGCAGCACTACGACTGCAACTTCTCCTTTGCTGGCGTTCGCAACCAAGTGACGATGGCTATAAACAAAAAAGAAAAGCAGGAGGGTAATTATTTCTCTCTTTATATTGGATGCGAGTGCAGGGCGAGTTTATCCGAATGTACTGCTGATGCTGTGTTTCCTGGCAGGCGTCGGGCCGGGGCAGTTGTTATCCTGTGTGCAGGACATCGCTGCAGCAGCGCAGCACACCGTCGCCTCGCACATCGCCAAACGCACACACAGGGCCATTTTATTCTGCAAAGCCCGTGGCCTTTTACCACGAAACAACCCGACTCTGGTAAGTTCACCACACGGCAGGGTTCCACAGTGGCATTTCGCTTTTTAAATCAACTCCAGATTGGTTTAATCGCATCGGCATTTCATAGAATTTGGCACAGCCTTTGGTTAAACTTTGGTTAATCTCTCTCTCTCTCTCTCTCTCTCTCTCTCTCTCTCTCTCTCTCTCTGTCTGTCTTGCTTGTGCACGATGCCCTCTGCAGGTCGTATCAGGAGGAGTAGCAAGCAACGAATACATAAGAGAGACACTCAGGATCGTCACTGACACCACGGGACTGCAGTTACTCTGTCCTCCGGCTAAATTCTGCACGGATAATGGAGTGATGATCGCATGGTACGGAGAGAGAACATCCTCTGACACGGTTACTCGCTCCTGATATCCCGTTAAAGGGGCCGTTTGTAACATTCGGGACACTCTTAATGATTCAGTGCGCTGTAAAAATGTCAGATACAGTGTCACGGTTCCCTGAGTGGGCATCAGGGAAGTAAAATTATACCTTCCATGAAAGCTTGTGACTTGGAATTTCCAATCTCAGACTAGGAAATAAACAAAGAAAATGTTCCCTTCAACTCGGAATTCCTACTCGGAACTTCAGAAGGCTCTCCTCAGTCCTGAGTTCAATATATGACGTCTCCATTACCTCATAATCTGAGACTGATAATAAAGAGGTTTTGAAAAGTGTTTCACGGACGTTCGACAACATTAAATATAACTATAAACAGTTAAAAGTACAATGCGTTGTTCTTTAATAAATAATAATTTTGTAATCATTGGCAAATTGCTGTGGTGTAAGAGGAATAAAACACTCTGAGATTTGCTGTTATAGTAAATTATTCAGCTTTGTTTTTTTTTAATTCCTTGAGCCTAGAAACACTTCAAAATTACAAACCGCACCTTTAAACAGCGCTGCTTTTATCTCCAGGAACGGTGTGGAGAGACTAAAGGAGGGAAAAGGGGTTGTGTCTCACACTCAGGACGTCACGTATGAGCCAAAGTGAGTCCAAGACACGTTTCTCTAGTTGATTTCGACACATAAAAGCTCATCGTTATCATTTTATTCACTTATCTGTATGCAATTTGTTTTCTCTCAGAGCTCCACTGGGCAGAGATATCTCTGCAGAGGTGAGAGATGCTGCGATCAAGCTTCCTGCGTTAAAGCTAAAGATAAAAAGCTAGGATTGCATTTAATAGTGTAATTGTCATTTAGAAAATAAAATGTATATAAAAATATCTGTGTGTGTGTTTTTTTGGTAATGTGTGGTAATGAGAGTAGCTAGGGTGTGATGAGTTGTTCTTTAAGGATGAACCCAGACCCCAGGCCAGTGTGGAATCACTGATCTGAGAGCAGTCATGTGTCATTATTGAGGCTCAGTGTTTCCAGACGTGGATCCGATCCGCAGGAGGACTCGTCAGCGCGTCGGGCTCCGGGATCGGCCGTCCTGCTCCTGCGGGGATGCAGCTCCGGGGCCGAGCGGGTTCTGTCAGAGCCGTGTGACGTGTTCCTTCTCTTAGGTGCATCTGGAAGGAGATATGAGAGGACAGGAGTTAAATACAGTTGGGGTCATAAGTTTACATACGCCTTGCAGAAACTGCAAAATGTTAATAATTTTTTTTTAAAATGAGGGATCATAGCAATTGCATTTTGTTTTTATTTAGTTCTGCCCTTTAATAAGCTATTTCACATAACATTTGTTTTCATATAATCCACAAGACACAATAATAACCGAATTTACACAAAGGAACCAGTTCAAAAGCTCACATACGCTTGACTCTTAATACTTTGTGTGTTACCTGATGATCAGCGACTGTTTTTATGTTTTGCGATAGTTGCTCATGACTCGCTTGTTTGTCCTGAGCAGTTAAACTGCACACTGTTCTTCAGAAAAATCCTCCAGCTCCTGCACATTCTCTGCTTTTCCACCATCTTCTGCATATTTGAGCCCTTTCCAATAGCGGCTATATGATGCTGAGATCCATCTTTTCACACTGAGGACAACTGAGGGACTCGAACACAACTATTACAAAAGCTGCAAACATTCACTGATGCTCAAGAAGGCAACACGTCACATTTACAGCCAAGGGGGTGTAAACTTTTGAACAGGACGATCGATGTTAATTGTTATTATTTGTCTTCTGGGAAACATGCAAATATCTTAAGTAGCTTCTGAAGGGCAGTACTAAATGAAATTAGATTTTTAAACAAAATAATAACAATTTACACCAATCATCCTGTTCAACTTGATGTATCGTGTTGCCTTCTTGAGCATCAGTGAATGTTTGTGCCTTTTGTAATAGTTGTGTACGAGTCCCTCAGTTGTCCTCAGCATGATGGCTCAACTGTATGGCTCAGGGATATCTCACGAATACGTGAAGTCTCAGAAACTCCTTTCATACACGATCAGCGAGGAAGGGGTTCAATTTGAATACAAGGTCAAGTGGAAATTCCGGGAACGCTGACGCAGTGATCCCTATAGTCCAGTTCTGCGAAATGATGGGCTTGTGTATGAGCAGAAGCCACTTCATTGCCGGGACTATTTTAAAATTTTAAAGTGAAGCGACAAACGGAGAAAAAATGAAAGCCAAGAACCAACACAGAAGAGAAATAAAACAAAATATTACAGTATGTTTGTCTTTTCCTCTGCAGAAAAAATTCTTTGTTAGATAAATGGTACAGTAAATTTAACAGATTGCATCATTTATTTAAATTAAATCAAAATAAACTGTAAATGTGTGAATTTATCCCCCCATTTATCACCAACATGCTGTTATACAAAAAAAAAAAAAGAAAAGTGAGATTATTCGCGACGATGTTAAGTTCCTGTACTCTGAGTCACCGTGTTGATTATTTTCCTATAAACACGTGGGAATATGTAAATTTAATCTATTCCTGTGTAATTTATTTACAGAAGGACCGAGTATTCAGATTGGATATGTCTGAATAATGATGAACCACTCTTTTAATGTAAATTAATTAAACTGAAAGAAATTGGATTGATTATAAGTTGAGTCACGTACCTTTATTAGAGCGCTGATGGACAGCTGGACTCGCTTTCGCCTCGAAACTGTACACAAAATAATTTAAAAAATGGCTGAAATATTCAATTTAAAATACTTAGCTACATGTTAGGCACATAAACAAACAAAAAAAAGGGCGTAGTTGCAGTCGTTCTAATATGTTACTGTTTCTATAGCAACAGCTCATTCGCAGGGACCTGAATTTGTCATGTTGCTTTAAAAAAAAAGATGCATAATTACTGATATGGTGATTTATGGAAGGAGTCTCCAGTATCAGTGCTTTGTAACAGTCAGTGAGTTTTCCAACATCTTCAGACAGAGGAGTTTATGATTTTCTAGTTTCTCAGTAACATAATAACTAATGTTTTTTTCTTTTTAACTTGAAAAGAGAGAAAAAAAGAGAGGCTGGTGAGGGAAAGACTGTTTATAGCTGCTATAACGTAGGTGAGAACAGGTACTAACTTGTCTTGAGGATGTTGCACAACATTAAATGAAACTATAAGTGGATAAAAAGTATGATGTGTCATTCATTAGTAAATAAAAAAGTTGTACTCACTGGGGTATAAGAGGAATAAAACACTTGGGGACATGCGGTTATAGGAAAACAATCCACTTCATGGTTGTAACAGTAACTCTACTTGGGGTTGAGTCACATCACACCACCCAAGCCTTGATTAGTTTCCTATAACAGCACACCCTCAAGTGTTTTATTCCTTACTTAGTAACTACATTAAAGGAACTAGGAACAGTATGTAAGCACAGTTTGGTAATTATGTAATAGATGGGTTCAGGCTTTAGTAATTAAGTCTGAACTCAACCATATAATTAAAGTAGTTAAAATAAAAACATTACAATAAAGCATCCGATTAATCTGCGAATTCAGTCGAGTCGAATTTGTTCTTATTATGTCACAAATCAGCGTTACAGAAATCCACACCTAGACCTAGACTTCTAATGAGAATGAACGATGGAGCGATACCTGAGTGATGGAAGGCCCACTTTTCTCTGTCTTTTGAACTCAGACGTGAACTTGGAGCATATTTTGGCATCCTCGACTAAATGGTCCTTCAGCGCTTTGTATGTCTGAGGATTTTTCCTGCATTCCACCAGCAGGAGGCGATGTGCGAACCGGTTGAAGCTCAGGTAACCAAGGGCGCTGGCGCAGGCCGTGCGTACCTGGGATGAAGATTCAATTCAATTCAATTTTATTTGTATAGCGCTTTTAACAATGAACATTGTCTCAAAGCAGCTTTCCATAAGAAATAAAAACATGCAAACAGTCCTAGATGTTAGACAGAATTATCCCTAGTGAGCAAGCCTGATGCGACTGAGGTGACTGTGGCAAGGAAAAACTCCCTTAGATGATATGAGGTAGAAACCTTGAGAGGAACCAGACTCAAAAGGGAACCCATCCTCATCTGGGTGACACCGGAGTGTGTGATATGAACAATGTCCTTTCTGCATTTATGTATAGTCATGTAGAATTTTATGTGTATATTAATTTGGAGGTTGTTGTCTTCCTCAATGATGAAGTCCCATCACAACGCGATAAATGAATCCGAACATGAAAAGTGGTTTACTTAGATCGAGTTTATCAGGTGTACCTCCTCGTCCTCAGAGTACAGGTGAGTGGAGAGGTGCTCTATCGCTCCCATAGTCACAATGCCGTCTGGGATACCTGCTCTGGTGTGGGCCAGGCTGGCTAATAACTGAGCTGGAGTCACATACAGCAATGCAAATTAATAACATGTTATGTAATATTTAAGGGTGGTGTTCATAGGACTACATAAAACCTACATAAGCCCTTCCTCATACATTTACATTTATAAAGCCTAAAGATGTCACATTCTAATAACACCTGAGTTATTTTATTGACTTTAGTTTGTGTTATAACACTTTCCAGGCTAACGTGTGACTTAGTAGCTCAGTGGCATGTCAGAGTCACATGATGATAATGATGTAATGCCATATAGAGGAAACGTCAACATGAACACCTGCTGTTATACGAACGTGTAGGCCTATGACCTCTTTAAGTGTTACCAATGTTTCTGATGTTATTTTATTCATGCGTCATACATTAATACAGTATATATGCAGAGTAGTGATGTTACAAGCTCAGCTAAGTGTTTCTAACTTACCTGTAATGACCACAGTAGTGTTTTTATCTGATTGCAGTAATTTTACCAGAATTGTGACTCCTCTTGCAGTCAGTGTCACTTGGTCAGAGCCAGTAATCACTTTAGCTAGCACAATCATCTAAAGAAAGAAAATAAAAGAGTAATATTTCATGTGTTATAATTCAGATCGATCATTAAAGCATAGCAAGAGTCCTGAATATGAAAGAAATCACTGTAGCTACTTTCGATCTCTTGGCACCTGAAATGCAGCCTTGGCCCTTTCGGTCTCATCATCTGAACCTAAAAATGTCTCGAATGCTTGCAATGGAACTCCTCCCTTTTTCTTAATAGCTGCCTGCTGCTTTGGATTATTGTACGCAAACAGCGCCAGGGCATGGCCTGCCTCCAGACGGATGCTCTGATAAAATGTCATAATGTTAAAAACACTGTTTTTAATGTACAGACACTCATCAAATCAGAAATATAATGGTTTAAATGCTGAATGAATAACACTAAGGATGGAGTAATGGTAAATGGAGGATCAGCTGTGATAAAGGTGCAGGTTACTCTGTCTTGGGCTTGAAGTAGCTCCAGAATGATGTCGTAGGAGAAGTCTTCTTGTTCCCAGAAGGTTGTCTGAAGCTCCTGGTTGCCCATCAAGATGCAAGCCAGAGTCTGAGAGACCTGGACCTGTTGTGGTTCAGGAAAAGGTGCAAACTTTGTGTAATGGTCCTGATCACAAGCATGACTGTGATATGTAATGAATAATAAAAAAAAAAACTCTGAAAATAATCCACACAGAAGAAAATATATTGTCTAAAGATTTTAGTGTCTTTAAGACCATTCATGCAACGTCTATTTGCTTTAACTTACTATTTCCCTATTGTATATATTCTATAGTAATAACATACACAAGGATTTGTATAGCAGCCTCAAAAACATTTAATTGTTGACATGGTGAAGTCTGTAAAGTTATTTTAGCTTCAAACACGAGGGAAAAAGAGAAGCTGGTGAGGGGACGGCTGTTTAGTGCTGCTACAACATAACTGATAAGAGGAGCTAACTTGGCTCGGGGACGTTCCGCAACATTAAGTGTAACTATAAATGGACAAAAAGGTGTGAAGTATGATGTATTATTCTTAAATAAATTAAAAAAATTCTAAATGTGGCTGAAGAGGAAATAAAACACTTCAGGATGTGCTTTCAATCAATTCCAGGCTTTAACTCTGCTTCATCACACCGTCCTGTTGTTGAGTATCTTCCCATAACAACATCGCTGTGTTTTATTCCTCACACACACACACACACACACACACACACACACACACACACACACACATACCACTGTATCCCTTTGTATCCCTTACATCATATTTTTATATATTTTTATAGTTTTCCTTTCCTACCTGTATAGAAGGAAATTCTGGTTTGTGTAAATTCTATTTTTATGTCACGTACAGTCGAAAAGACATTTCACTGCATGTTGTACTGTGTATGGTTGTGTATATGACAAATAAAATTTGAATATGAATACACTCTTTATGTACCTTAACCTGGAGAGATTTGTGGCTTTGCAGAAGCTCTAACAATGTCGGAATGGCTTTTTCCTCATAAATCACATTTTGGCTGTTTCTGTTATTAGTGTGTGCCACTCCTGTAATCAGATAAAAAGCTCTATCATATATGTATATATGCTTAAACTAATGGTTTTGATGTAATATCGGAAGACTAGTGAGATATTACCGATGCACAAGGTCCCGAGCGCAGTGACGACACTGAGCAGAGTTTTCTCGGTAGTACGGGACCCACGCAGCAGTCGCACTAACGGCGGCACGCCGTTTTCCCTACACAGTCCTTTCTGATGGGCGCGGCAGTCTCGGCTGAGGGCTATCACCGCCTGGCATCCTGCAAATCATATAACCAGACAGGTAGGAAAAAAAAAAGGTCAGGGTGACCTGTTCCACATGCTGCATTTTATAGATCTAATGTGAGGACAACTCTGGCTGAAAAGGGTCTAGAGGGGGTTCGAGGAATAGCTGCTAGACGGGAGCTTTTAAACAGACCTGTCACACTCGAGCGCCAGACACGAGGAAGTGTTTAAACCCGATAGTAGAATAACTCCCCGTGACCGTGTCATGTAAGTAATGGACACTGATGGCAAAAACAAGAGGCGAGAAGCAGCGTAAGAGGAGCGGAATCCCGACGGGGGTCAGGTATTCCTGAGTGCGCGTCTGCGTGCCTTATGAGTCTAGCAGACGAGTAGCATCTCCAGACAGGAAGTATTGCTCGCTTTCCCGCCGGATGTGACCCTTCTCACAGTAGCAGGAGGAACGCTCGGTCCAAATGGCCGTCGATCAACGTTCAGCGCGGCTTATCCAGGACCTGTCATCGCCGTGTCATCGAGTAGTGCTTTTACTGCGCTTGGCACGCGGTTTCGCTAACCTCATGAGATCGTACGAGATGACAGCTTCGCTGGGAAGGTTTTATTTTAAATTTATTAGTTCCCCCAGATGCTGACAACCAAGATGTGCTGGAGATTTTGGAATAGTAACGAGCTGAGCTCTGTCCGGTCCCGTCCCCGTGGCCTTACCCACGTATTGCATTTTATCCGACGTGGACAGGAGCAGATCCAGGACGAACCGGTAGCTGATGAGCTCAGCTATGTACTTCTGCTGCTTCGGTGTGTGTCCCGCTAAGGCCCAGAGAGCCGTCGCACCCTGCTCCCTCACCTCCTGATCGAAAACCTGTGGCACCAGAACAGAAACATATTCTCACTCATTAGCTGCGTTGCCAGAACAAGGTTTTATTAGATTAATTTTTAACCAAAAGTAATAATGTTATCAACATAGTTCCATTTAATCAGATTAGGTTTTTTATTTTCTCCAGTAGGTTTATTATAATTTCACAGCATGACCCCGACTCTATTGTTCCAGTTATGTAGAAATCCCTAATAAATGAAACGAAGGTATTGGAATCTATAAAAGAAACTCTGGCTTGGGATTAACACAAATCTTGCCATAAATCAATCTGAGAGCAATTTGATTAAAATCTGAACAGCAATCGTGTTACCTTTAAGAGGTGTAGAAGATGTCTGGCGGCGGATTTGTTCAGAAATTGTTCCTGTATGACAGGGTTTTGGTGCGCTATGGCTTCGAGGGCTTTGGCGGCTTTCACCTGGCTGGAGATCTTTCTGGAGCTCAGGACCTGCACCACAGAGGTCACGGCACGAGCACCACAAATCAGGTCCTGGTTCTCCCTGTGGCCACGGGCCAGCTCAGCCAGAGCCAGACACGCCTCTCCCTGAAGTGGCTCTGTTTCACACACACACACACACACACACACACACACACACACACACACACACACGTATCTTCAAATTCAAATACAAGGTGTGGATTATGGGCACTTCGTAACAATTCTGCCAAAGCAAAAGAACATAAATAAACAATAATTAGTAACAAAGGGAAAATCAATAATGAGTAAAATTAAATCACTATATTCCAAAAAGGTATGTAGTATTTACAAATTTGATATAAATTATATAAATAAGGAATAAAACACGACGGCGCATGCCATTATGGAAAACTAATCCATGCCAGAGTGACGTGAAGCGGATTATTCTCCTATAACATCACAATCCCGAAGTGTTTTATTCCTCTTATACCACAGCAATTTGCCAACAATTATTAATCCATTGATAAATGACACATAGTGCTTTTTATCCATTTATAGTTACATTTAATGTTGTCAATCCCTCACCAGCTTTCTCTGAAAGCTAATAAGACAGCCTGTAAAGGTGTAAACTCGTGTCTTGAAGATCTGTGTCGAAAAACTTTATGACTGTTACAAAGCGCTGACACTGGAGACTCCTTCCATAAATGTTAAATAAACATCTCCTTTCAGAAACCTTCACCAGGTCAACGATTACACACTTTTTAAAACTGTGAATGAACTGCTACTGCAACGCCTTCGAGAATTCAACAGCGCTGTGGTGTAAGTATAATAAAAGTCTTTTATCATTTGATCAAATCAGGCTATTTGCTGTTTGTTAGTATATTATGAATAGTGAATACAAAGATAGCAGTCATACAGTACTGTGCAAAAGTCTTGGCACCCTATTTTTTTTAGTACAAACTTTGTTATAGATGTTTATTTTCTGACTTCTACATTATTGATTCAGTACAAAAACATTTTTGATTCCAAACATTAGTTTTCCAGCACAGAATGATGTTACAGAAAAATGTTTGTATGTCAGTAAAGAAAGCAGCAGATTCCATAAGAGACACTTTTCAGATAAAAACATAATGAAGGCTGCTGAGTTTCGCTGCAGAAATAAGAAGCGAGTCGACAGTCAAAGTCTCCAGAAAAACTGTGGCTGCTTCTGCAAGATGCTCAGTAACACTTCCAGCTCATTTCCTTAGAAAACTGCACACACTGCACCTGAGACTGCTTTTTTTTTTTAAAGCGAAGGATCGTCACACCAAATATTGACTTTGTTTCATTTATTACTGTTTACTGCTCTTTATAGTGTTTATTTTAATGTAGAAACATTTAATTTCCTTATTTTTGAAGGCATCTTTGCTCTACAGCATTTCTTTGCATGTGCCTAAGACTTATGCACAGAACTGTATATAGAGGCGATTCATTACTGAGTGTTGCTATGGTGACTTATTTCTGTTGTGAGTACTGTACCGGAGTTCACGGTGAGTAAATCGACCAGTTGTGGGATGGCTCCACAAAGTGCCACCGTGGTCTGGTTTTGGGGACAAGCGACACACAGCGCCCGGATACACCTCACGGCGTTCACCAGCACGTCCTGGAGGTCAGAGGTCAGCAGCTGTACCACGGGAGCAACCCCACCCTCATAGAACACACACACACACACACACACACAGAAACACATGGCAAATAGAAAGATACTTCCAAATAAACAAGACAAACAATTCACATCTCAGAGGAGAGCTCAAATCTTGCTGTTGATCTGTCTTTATTCCACAGCACTGCTGAATTCTGGATTCTGATTGGTCAGTAGGTGTTGATTCATTTTCTATAACAGCAGCTCTGACAGTAGTGCAGCTGCAAGTCACAGGATTATATTAATATTAATGCGTTATTAATACGTTAGCGTTTCTATAGTAACAGCTCACTGACTTGTATGACGAGCTTCAACACAATTTAACAATAAACAGAATAAAAAAGCGTCATTAGTTAAACAAGAAATATGTAACGTTGATGGAAGGAGTCTCCAGTGTCAGCAGTTTGTTATGGTCAGTTTTCTGCCACAGGACAGCGAACGCTGCTTTTTGCAGTTTCAGTGACAAGCTGTAGGATTTTTTATTCTTTTGCCTTATTTACTTTGACAGAAAGTGAGAGAACGACTCTTTAAAGCTGCTATGACGTAAGTGATAACAGGAACTAACTTGCTTCATGGATGTTCCATATCATTAAATGTAATTAGAAACAGGAAAAAAGTATGATGTGTCATTCTGTAATTAATAAAAAATGTAATTGTTGGAAAACTGCTCTGGTATAAGAGCAATAAAACACGTTAGGGTGTGATGATACAGAAGAATAATAATAAACTTCAGCGTTTAAACAGTAACTCCACTTCATCACATCACCCTGTCATTGATTATCCAGATTAATAATATTAATATTATTAATATGGGACGTGGTGCTATATTTTTAGCTGATTTAAGTTTAACATACTGCTGCCAACATTTATATAGATCACAATAACAAGTATTTCTGATCTGCAGAGATTTGACAACAATCTTATTTATCTAGAAATATTTATAAGCTTTTGTTTGGGAATATTAAATTGGGAACATGTTGTTAAAATGGTGCTTAGTGTCAAAAGGGTAACGTTGTTTAATAACTGAAACACTGCAAATTATCCGATAAGTATGTCTCAGATAGTTTTGCCGTAAATTCGTACCCGTGTAGACTCACCAGCTCAGCGATTTGAGTCTGAAACGTCCCGCTGTGACCAGCCAGGTCTGTCAGTATAACAGTGCAGCGTGAGTGAAGCTCTGGATTTTGGCTGCTGAGGTGTTTGATGAGCACTTGGACTGCACCGAAGCGCACCAGCTCCTCACACACCGGAACATTCTTCGTCATGTGACACACCACGGCCGCAGCCATGCGCTGAAACAACGGCCTCCCGCTGAGCAAAATGTCCACCAGGACTGAGATGCCACCTGTTACAGCACAAACACACTGAGCGCTGTTACACACTGTTACTGTACAAAGAGTACAGCGCTGCAGAATTCTCAATTCTGATTGGTCAGAAGGTTTTCTATAACAGCAGCTCTGACAGTAGTGCAGCTCCAAATCACAGGTTTATTATTTTTAATGCGCTTGTTCTAACACTTTATCGTGCTCTTTCACAGGGACTTGTTAAGTTTTCCGACATCCTAAGAACGGAAGAGTTTACACTCCGCAGTTTCTAGGTAAAATTGCAAAAAGACAGAAAAAGAGAGGCTGGTGCGGAAAAGACTGTTTACAGCTGCTATAATAATAATATAAGTGAGAACTGGAAAGTTAAATGTAACTATAACCGGATAAAAAGTATGACGTGTCGTTCTTTATTGATTGTTATAATCGTTGGCAAATTGTTTATGGTATAAGAGGAATAAAACACTTCAGGGTGTGCTGTTAAAGGAAAATAATCCACTTCAGGGTGGTAACAGTAGCTCTGCTTCATCACACCATCATGTCATTGATTATTTTCCTAAAACAGCACACCCCATCACA
Source organism: Pangasianodon hypophthalmus (assembly GCF_027358585.1). Lineage (NCBI taxonomy): Eukaryota > Metazoa > Chordata > Actinopteri > Siluriformes > Pangasiidae > Pangasianodon > Pangasianodon hypophthalmus. The sequence continues at coordinate 29,493,910 of NC_069714.1, forward strand.
TTTTATTCTTTACTTATACATGAGGTTTGAGTTCTAGTTTTCTGTTCTTTTCTTAGTACAGGGAAGTGTAAGTACAAATACACTACAGATGCGCTGAAAAGAAATTGCAGTATTCCTTTATCCATGGCTCTAGTGTGTAGTTTAATATATACACATGTATACCATGTTCAAAAAAAGGAAGTAAAAAAAAAAATCATAAAAGTGTCGACTGCTGAGAACAAGCATCAGCGACCTGCATCCACGATGTCCTTCCAGAAGGGGTCAGCGTTCACACAGAGAGCCTCCATGCATCTGACGGCCATCTCCAACCTCCTGTTCTCCTCACTCTGTAACATCTCTACAGCCACAAACACACACACACAAATGTCATTTCAGATTATAGATAAGCATTAATAAAGAAATAAATATTAATAAATATTCTCTGCGTGACTATTAAGCAACACAGAGGCTAAAAGCTAGCCTGCTTGAGGAGAATTAGCTCGAATGGTAGAGCGACTGTTCATCGTGTGAGAGACAGACAGAGACAGCAGAACTGATCTCCGCATTCTCCAATGCGTCCCATTTCTAAACGGACACTATTACATTATTCAGTTACCACTTTCAGATGGAAGGATGTTCTCTTCATGCTTGTATTCAACCATACATTCTGGTTTCTGATAAAATTATAATATATAAAATTGTTCACAGCCAGAACCAACGCATGGTACACAACATGAACTGGTCTGTACAGAGATCAAACCAGAAACTTTAGTATTATTAGCACTATGCTCTGAGTTACAAACTGAGCTACCTGGCCAAATAAATAAATAATAGATAGATAGATAGATAGATAGATAGATAGATAGATGCTCCCAGGTAGGGAGCTTAGGTATTTTAAACTGATTGAAGCCTTGGCAATCACCTACTTTTTAAATATCTGGATATTTTATTACAATTGATCAATTACTAATTAAAAATGTATTTAATAATTTCATCAAATTTTTGCAGATACGGTAACAAAAACAGTATCATTTTGCAATGTTTAAAAATGTATACAATCATATAATAATCATTTGCAGCACTGCTATACATTAGATCTGGTTAGGTTCTATATTTTAAGCATTGTCGACATTTTTCTGGCCCAGAAATTAGCTCCACCCCCAATCTGGTAGGAGCTGCGCCGCTCCTCTCTTCGTCCTTAAACAGAAACCCACTTGCATACGTAAATTTACAGATGAGGTCAACTGTGCGTGCATGTCATCTCGCAATTAGCAGAGGGCTCTAAATATTACTGACTGATGCTTTAAATATATGTACAGTATAAATAGTAATGTGCAAACAGTCAAATGCAAAAACACAAGAGAAAATATAGTAAAGAATGTTTAAATACTTAATGTGTAAAACAAGATGGCGCACACTTTTATAGGAAAATAATGAATGGAAGGTAAGAAGGTACTGTCATGTGACTAATTCGTAGCTGTACTGCAGCTATAAATAGATATTTTAAATATATATTTAAAGTGGAACTCAGTAACTTTTAGAGCTCTCTGCTGGTGGCAAGATGACATCCTTGAATTTCCCCATATGGGGGATTAATAAAGGTACATCTTATCTTATCTTAGCTTAGCTTAGCTTAGCTTAGCATACCAACGAGAATCCTCCACACAGGAAGGCCGTCCAGGTTCAGCTGAATGAGACGCCTGAGGATGTCGGTGTGGAAGTAAAGAGCCGCCAGCTGGACCACGTTATTGCCCTCGCTATCTGACGTTCTCCAGTTTGCCCCATTTGACAGCAGATAGTCCAGAGCCTCCAGAGATCCTGACATGGCTGAGAGTAAGAGGGGCGTGCTGCCATATCTACGACACGCCAGCATGGTTGTGATTCCCCCTGAACACTTAACACTCTGAACACTTAACACAGATATAAATGCAGATAATAAACCTTACAACTTACTCTGCAGATGTGTATATATCCAGCAACCTGGGATCTTTCCTGCACAGGGCCTGGACACATGAGACCTGGCCGTAAAAGGCTGAGAAGTGCACAGCCAGCCAGCCTCTCCTGTCCACGAGCGTGTAGTCGGCTTGCAGAGCAACCAGGCAGTTGAGGGCCTCGAGAGAGCCGCACTGAGCAGCCAGGTGCAGCGGCGTGAGTCCTGACAGAAAGGGAGATAAGAAAATGAAATCATTTTATAGACAGGCAGGTTTGAATTGCATGTGCTTGCCTTTTCTTTTCCATTAACTGAAAATTCATCGTTAAAATGATTATTTTTGACAATTTATGACATAAAATCATTAATGCAAAAAAATTCTAAGAATCTAAGTTATCTGTACAAATAAAGAAAATAAACAACCGATAATCTCCTTCTTTTTCTTTCAAGCTAATCTAAGACATAGACCAAACACCCACACCCAACAAAAATGGCAGATACACACACAAAATATTTACAAAAATGACAATTATTTACACAAAATGAAAAATATCCAGAAAGATCAAGCAAACCAAAAACCAAAGAGGACAGGCTAATCTCCAAATGCAATACACAAGCAAAGGGTCATGTACCAGGAAGTCAATAACAAATCACAAGCCGAAGGCACAACACAAGCAACACAACTTCTCAGGCAGTATCTTACTGTATACGCATTTTAGCCATATTTTTGTGCGCACTTGAGACCAAACATCCTGCAACAACAATCATGTGATATGTCATAAACACCTTTACACCTTTTATTTACACCTTTAAAGTGGCAGTGAAATCAAAAGTGATTCAGAGTGTTTCAGATGTTTTTGTGTAGACATAGACACCTAAACTAACTGGCCATTGTTGTTTCGAGCTGAGAAGAAGGCTACGATAACTCAATAATCACACTTTACAACCGTGATGAGCAGAAAAGCATCTCAGAATGCACAACACATTAAAACCTTGAGCTGGATGGGCAACAACAGTAGAAGACCACATCAGGTTCCACTCTGGAAGATTGGAAAAAGACAAGGCAACGTTTTCGCAATCTTTAACTGCCCTGATTCGGTAAGGCTTTGCCCAAAATGTTCAATAAAAAACATAAATTCTGCCGTTTATGAATCAGTGTAGTGACACCTCAACTATCTTACTGTATATCCTGTTGGTTGTTATGGAAATAAATCAATCAAGCTATACCACCGTGCCAGCTAAACTTCCTGTTTCAAAAGGAAATACTGTATATCCACATACAGAATCAGATTATGACTCTCAAGCCATTCCATGTGCTGGAGTGTGTGTGTGTGTGTGTGTGTGTGGGAATGTACTGGAGCAGATGAACCTCTCGACACATGGCTGGTTAAGGTTGATGCCAGCGGCTGCCAGCTGGTAGATGATGTGCGGCTGGTTGCACATAGCGGCGTGGTGGAGTAAAGTGTATCCTCGCTCGTCTAGCGCCCCCAGGTGGCCCAGAGGGTTTTTATGGCTCAGGGTGTGAAATACGGCGGAGAGGCCGCGCTCCGCAGCTGCACGCAGTCCATACGGTACGTTCTGTGGGCAAGTCGAACTTCAGCTCCAACCACAACACTGTGCAGTGATGATTACAGAAATTAAGCTGCCTTTGCTTTGGCAACTCCTTTGTACTAACAAGGGGCTGTGTTCAAACATAGTGAAGATTTGATCTAAAAATTGTGCACATCGATATTCAGAGCTCAGACATAATAATATTGTCCTTTTAAAGTCAGTGAAAATGAATCATCTTATTCAGAGATGTGGCTTATCTTGAGAAGATCTTATTACAGAGAAATTTTGAATGAATTTAAAGTGAGCTGTAAGCATAGCACATGAGTGCTCAGGCAGATTATTCTTCAAACCATGGTCGCTTTTTCTTTACACTAGAGTGTATATGGAATTAAGAAAAACATTGACATTATTTTATAATTTCAACAACTCAAAATAGTGGACTGAAATGTAGCCTAATATAACCTACACACATTACGGATTTGTGAGCTACAATAAGTTTTAACTGTTCGTGCATGATACTTAAAAAAATAAAATGCAAAATAATAGGATGTGCTGGATCAAGTGCTATTTTATAGGCTGCCGAATAATGTGTGTGGAAGCCATTTTGTTAAATTAAACCATCATATTACATTTAACAGCAAGCAAAAAAAAAAAACTTAAGAGTTCCTTCTTCAGTCCACATTATCTATCATAGGCATAAAGGTAAAAGCCAGAGGTCTATGTAATATTATATATATATATACAGTACTGTGCAAAAGTCTTAGGCACCCTATTTTTTTTTTTAGTACAAACTTTGTTATAGATGTTTATTTTCTGACTTCTACATTATTGATTCAGTACAAAAACATTTTAGATTCCAAACATTAGTTTTCCAGCACAAAATGAAATGTTTGTATGTCAGTAAAGAAAGCAGCAGATTCCATAAGAGACACTTTTCAGATAAAAACAGAATGAAGGCTGCTGGGTTTCGCTGCAGAAATAAGAAGCGAGTCGACAGTCAAAGTCTCCAGAAGAACTGTGGCTGCTTCTGCAAGATGCTCAGTAACACTTCCAGCTCATTTCCTTAGAAAACTGCACACACTGCACCTCAGATACTGTTTTTTTTTAAAAGCGAAGGATCGTCACACCAAATACTGACTTTGTTTCATTTATTACTGTTTACTGCTCTTTATGGTGTTTTTTTAATGTAGAAACATTTAGTTTCATTATGTTTGAAGGCATCTTTGCTCTACAGAATTCCTTTGCATGTGCCTAAGACTTCTGCACAGTACTGTGTGTGTGTATATATATAAAACATCTCAGACGCAAACATCTCAGATGCTTCTGCTCAAGAACAAAAAATCTGGCAACCTGGGAGGTGTAAATTACACTCAAATAATTTTAATAATGTGAATTCCAAGCCCAGAACACTGACCTGAGTGCACTCATAGCTTGACTCTGAATACGCTTAACTTCCCTCACGTAAATATTGACGTAAATTTGGGACTTAAGTCACCAGCTCTGAATACAGCCCATGGATTTACAGTTTATGATGTACTAATTATTTCACATTACCTTGCACTGTATGGCTTTGGCATAACCAAACGTTTTCTTAAACTGCTCATGAAGCTGAAAGTCAGTTAAAGGCAGCTTCTGTTCCCGCATGTTTTTGATGGCCTTGTTCATGGTTTCCCACCACTGCACGGTGTTGGGTTGGGGATAGAAGGAAGCCAGGGCAATAGAGATCACACTATAGCTGCAGAACGAGGAAATAATTACAGCACAGAGTGACACGTCATACAAATGATACCCGGTATGAATAGTGAGCTTGTCCTAGTCCTACCTTTTTCCATCGATCTCACTGAGGGGGATAGGAAAGTGCTCCTTGTAGGTGGTGTCTTGCCGAAGTAGGTCATTTAAATAGCCCACTGCGTGATTCTGTAGCGTTATGAAGGCAGCCTGGACAAGAAAACATCAATCCTGTTCATTCTGAACTTTAAGATATACAGTAGGTGCATATATCTGTTATTAAAATCCAAGCATTAATTGGTTGTTATATATTTTTCTTGTACATTTTTGGTGTTTTTGTGATCAGAGTGCAGGTTGTAACCCAGAAAAAGCAGCACATTTGTAAAAAAAAAATAATAATAAATAAATAAATAATTGGTGGTGTTAGATATGAACAAGAATAAAATGACTTATCCTCAACATAATTAGCATATTCTAGTGTTCTATACTATGGAGAAGATTCCCTGCTAGAGCGAAATCTCACCAGTGAAAGAATGAGAAATACAATACACAGAGAGCACTGGCGTGCCGTGCCATGCCGAAAACCACACGGAAAAGCAGAACCTTCATTGCATTTCTCTTATGTCACTTAATCTCTAATGATAAACAATCAGCAGGGGATTGTTTTTTTTTTAAGAACGCTGACATTTTTGCGCAGAAGCGAATGATATTCCCTGCTGCACTGCATTTCATCACTGCGTTGCAGTTGTGCTACACTGAAATGCAATGTCCAATCACAGCCCTAAGACATTCTTAAGAAGCATGGCTGCTGAGAAGAGAAGAAAAGCCTAAAAGCTTGCAATCCATATAAAGGAACGTCATTTAATAGGGTTAAATTTCACAGGCAGCATGGATCGTCTGTTCTGCAAAGAGAACCGGAGCTTTAGCGCAGAGAAACATAGCTATTTAATACAGTGTTTTTTCATTATAAAATGGTTATATTCTTGTTATAGTTTTACTTTTGCTGTTCCAACAATCATTTGGGTATGACATGCCAAATCATTTCTTATAGAAGCAGTTATTATTGTGCGTACATTTTGTCCTCGCTCTTAAACACAAATAGATGGATGATACATCTATGTTGTGTTGTTCCTGCCTCCTCTCACAAGAGTTTCCTCCCAGAGTCTTAATGGCTGTTTCTCAGGGAATTTCAAACATGTATGGGAACATCAGGGTCCATTATGGATTCATCCTGACCTTCATCTCCTCCGTGATGTGCTCCAGCTCAGGAGTCCCAACATCAACCTCGATCCCACCGTGAAGATGGAAATACTCATTCGGCTTGTACGGAAAGTGCTTACAGGAAAATTTCGGTCCGAGAAGATGAGGCGGTAACTCTCGCTCCGTTTTCAGCATGTCATCTGTCAAAAAAAATTAACACCAAGCCCAGTTAGTGTTAAAGTACCAGCTGTATCGCCTCCTACAGCACAGGAAGTGAAGCTCAGTCTAGTTTACCGCTTCCTGCTCAAAGACTTAACCACAAAATATCACTATTTCCATAATATCCTAATGTCCAAGATTTGTCCTACTTTTTAAAGATAAAAAACAACCATAATAAAACTCACAGAAAACATTATTTCTATATTGATGAACTGTTGTTAAGGATGAGAAGTAAAATAGCTGCATTTAACCATCTAGAAAATGCAGGGAGATAAAAGCAATAAACCATGACTGGATAAAGCACACGTCTTGAAGTGCTTTATTTCTCTTATGCCACATTTATTAAAGAATGACACACTTTTTAACCATTTACAGCTACTTCTAATGTTGTGGAACATTGTGGAAACAAGTTAGTTCCTGTTATCACTTACGTTATAGCAGCTATAAACAGTCGTTCCCTCACCTGCTTCTCTTTTTTTTCTCTCTTCTCTCTCATGCTACTGAGAAACTGCAAAGAGTAAACTTCTCTATCTTGAAGATGTCGGAAAACTTAAAGTTACAGCTTTACCTCTGATTGTTACAAAGTACTGACTAACGCCTCACAACGCTACACTAAACATCACATGGAAGCCAGGAAGTGTGCTTCCTTATAACAAGATACACGGAGATTGTTTAAACTCATGTGTACAGACCTGAGATAGGCGTGAGCATTTGAGACAGGTCCGGAATCCTCATCTTCTTCCTCAGGCCGATGAGGAAGGGCACGAGGAAGCTGATGAGCTTCAGGTAGGCCAGGTCCCGGGCCAGCTCCACTTTGCGTCCCAGGTGTTTCTTCACCAGCCTCATGTGGCGAGAGAGCCTCTGCTGCAGCCGCTGGTACGTGCCCAGCTCCACAACGTCCTCCGTCAGCCGCACCACGTTGGACAGGCTGTGTGTGCCCTCGAAGGTGAACAGGTTCTCGTGCTGACGGACCGAGGTCAGGTACGAGGTGATCTTTAGCAGGATGTTTTCTGCGTACTGAGAGAAGAGCTTCTGCTCCTCTGCACTGTTGGGCTCGTAGGTTGGGTCGGGGTTGTGTTCCTCTTCCTCGTATATGCCCTGGTAACACGGGTCATCAGAGATGTCCACTAAACCTACAGAAAAGAGCAAACAGGGTGAAGATGGGTTTCAGGGAGAGGTGGGACTGTCAAGTTTTAAAATCAACTGTAAACTACATCTTTATAACAGCATGCTGTGTGAAAGGACACGTCTTACTCAACCTGAGGGTGGATAGATACTGACAGAGAGACAGACAGACAGACAGATAGATAGATAGATAGATAGATAGATAGATAGATAGATAGATAGATAGATAGATAGATAGTCAGACAGAAAGTCAGACAGACAGAAAGACAGGGAGACAGTCAGACAAACAGTCAGTCAGACAGACAGACAGACAAACAGACAGAAAATCAGACAGACAGACAGACAGTCAGACAAACAGTAAGTCAGACAGACAAACAGACAGAAAATCAGACAGACAGAAATACAGACAGACAGAAATACAGACAGACAGACAGTCAGACAGAAATACAGACAGACAGACAGTCAGAGAGATAGTCAGACAGACAGAAATACAGACAGACAGACAGACAGACAGTCAGACAAAAAGTAAGACAGAAAATCAGACAGACAGACAGTCAGACAGACAGTCAGACAGAAAATCAGACAGACAGACAGACAGTCAGACAGACAGACAGAAAGTCAGACAGACAGACAGTCAGACAAAAAGTAAGACAGAAAATCAGACAGACAGAAATACAGACAGACAGACAGACAGAAAATCAGACAGACAGACAGTCAGACAGACAGTCAGACAGACAGACAGACAGACAGACAGTCAGTCAGTCAGACAGACAGTCAGACAGAAAATCAGACAGACAGAAATACAGACAGACAGACAGACAAAAAGTCAGACAGACAGAAAGACAGACAGACAGACAGACAGACAGTCAGACAGACAGACAGACAGTCAGTCAGTCAGTCAGTCAGTCAGTCAGACAGACAGACAGACAGAAAGTCAGACAGACAGACAGTCAGACAGACAGACAGACAGACAGACAGACATCACTGCGGACCTGCTGTGAGAAACTCAGTGAGCCTGTGTTTCTCAGCCTGAGGAACTCCGTTGGGATCCACACCCATGCTGGACCTCCACAGGTCCAGGAAGCAGGGGCGTTTATCTTTAGGGATGTAGGCTCCGTGCCACAGGGCTTTCATGGTGTAGTCGATGTTGATGAGGATCTGCCCCACTTTGGTGTCGCAGTAGGCTGGGGGCAGTTGGCACGCGGAGCTCTGATCGGGGTTGGGCTCCAGGCTGATGGATGGCACTTGGTTGAAGCAGTATAATCCCACTGTGAGCTCTCGGATGATCTGATGGACCACCCTGTAGTCCATAGACACCCCAGAGCCACAGGGGGCCAGGATGATGGCGTTGGGGTGAAATACAGCTTGGATTTGTCTGATTATTCCAGGTGGAGGGTCTACATGCTGGAGGAAATGTTCTCCACCCAGTAACCAGCTGCAGGAGGTGAGACTGAGCAGCTCCTGAACTTCTCTCCAGTCGTATTTCTCAAAGAAGTTCAGCGACTCCATGCTCATGAGTGAGTTATCTGAAAAGTCTCAGATGATGATTTTATTTTTGCCTTTTAAGTTCTAAAACAAAAAAAAACCATATATCACGAATAAACACTTTGTTTAGTTATTACACAGGTAGCATAATTAGCGAGCTGTATCATTTTGACAGAATCCGTCGCCATGGCAACAGGAGACGCGTGAGCGAGTGCATTGTGGGGAAATCGACACAAGATGGCGCCGTTGCTCAGCTTTTTAACCACAACAGTGTCGCGGCCACGTGATCATGACGTATGCGGAAGTGTAGCTCAAAGTTAAGTTTGAAGCAGTTCAACGAAGCTGTGATTCGAAGACTTGTCTTATTTATAGATGTATATATGAATATAGCGTTGTTTTTAGGCTAGCTGGAAAGTACAGAAAGGGTGTAGATTTTATTATGGTGATGTTATAAGAAGCTGTGGAGGATGAAAGCTGTTATTTTGGCTGCAGGTTATGGGACAAGGCTGCAGAAGGACATTCAGAAGGACCAGACTGGACGCTTTGAGCATTTACAGGATGTTGCTAAACCTCTACTTCCGGTTGGAGGCTGCGTCCTCATCTCCCATTGGCTCAGAGCTCTCACTCAGACTGCGTGTGTAGATCAAGTGTTTGTGGTTGTGAGTGTTATCTCCCTGAAACACATTAAACATGTTGATAGTGAAATATTTCTAACTTGCTTAGTGATCCAGGGTCTAATTTCTGGGTTGGAGCAGTATTTTAGTTATTTCTGTGAGAAGTCAGTGGTTGTGTCCCACTCTGACGTCACAGGGGGATATTGTTATTACCAGCGCAGTGATCCATCTGTCTATCTATCCATTTTCTGCATCACTTATCATACACAGGGTCACATGGGAGCCAATCTCAGGGAACATGGGACAAACACACACTCACACACCACGGACAATTTAGAGATGACAGTCAGCCTATAATACATGTCTTTGGACTGGAGGAGGAAACCAGAGTACCAGGAGGAAACCCCTGAAGCACAGGGAGAACAGCAAGCTCCGTGCACACAGGGCAGAGGCGAGATTCGAACCCCCAACCCTGTAGCGGCGAGGCAAACGTGCTAACCACTAAGCCACTGTGCCCCCCAGCTACTCCACACAGTTATGATGGAGTTCATTTATTACGAGACAAACATTTCAGACTTAATGCTCAGGTTTCACTGTTCAGCTCCTAAAAACAAAAGCACAAGAGCTTCTTTTCTCACTCGCCATTTTCCAGAGACGTCCAGGTTTATATTGATGAGAAGTGCCAGTCTCCATCTAATACCTAAACAGTAGCATTAGATACACTTTACTGTAATTATCTGTCATTACTACAGTTATTTACAGTATATCAGACTGTTATTTGCACATTACTGCTATTTGCACATCTGCATTTTATCCACTGTATGTATCTACTGCATCATATTGCATGCATTATGCTGTTTAGCTCTACCTGTATACTGTTTATCTCAACTTACTGCACCATAATTCGTATTTATTTCATTTATTTGCTATTTGCATTACTGACATGCATCATACTGCTTTCTTTTACTTCTACAGTGTTAACTTATTGCACCATAACCTTATTTATTTCATTTAAATTATTTGCTATTTGCATTACTGGTTAGACGCTAACTGCATTTCGTTGTCTCTGTTCTCGTACTCTGACAATGACAGTAAAGTCGAACCGAACCTAACCTAACCTAAGCTAATTCCAACGTAAGACGTAAAGGAGACATTGGTGCAAAAGCTGGACTCAGTGTCCCAGAATGCAGTGCAGCTATATGACGCAGAGACTGGGCTCATTTACTTAGAGATGTACGAGATGATACGTAGCTTTAGAAGCTGATCTGTTTGAGTAGATGAGGAGGTGAGAGAGCTGGACAGGTTAAAGGACTAAAGCGCCGCTGCATCGCTCTCTTTAGGTAGAAGTGAAGCGAGGACTAAATCCCACTGCGCCGCTGTCAGCAAGTAGTTGAACGGCATTGTGGGTAATGTTAACCAAACAGAAAATAGATCAACATGTACTTAGAACTTATTAAATAATCACTGAAGATTACATATTAATTATAAATGTTAATACGGAAGTCATTTAAGAAGATTCACTGCAGTTTGCTGGGATTTTACTTTTGTTGTCAAATTGATGTGGTATAAAAGGGAATAACACACTTCAGGACGTGCTGTTATAGGAAAACAATCAACTTCAGAGTAGTAACAGCAACTCCGCTTCATCACACCAAACTGTCACGGATTATTTACCGTGATGAAACAAATTTTTGGGTACTTGTAGAGGGGAAAAAAAGTATTTTGCTCTAATAATAAACACAGTTTAGGGTAACTACACTGATCAGATATTACATAATGTTTTAACATTGTATACTATGGTGTCTCTTTGGACTGTGACATTACCAGCGTCTTATTGTGACAGTTAATTGTTTTGTTACATTTATGACATTATCTAAAGTTGCTGTACGATTAAAAGACATGGTTTAAGTTTTTTTATGGTCATATGCATGGAGAAGGAGTCTGCACTGTAATCATGGTGGATATACTGTAATAATAATAATATAGTAACAATAATAAAACTCAATACTATAGAATAGCGATCCTTTCTCAAACTGTACTAGTAGTTTAATTAGAATTTAATAATATTGTTAATATTATTAAATCTCCTTTTAACATTGATTCTTCTCCTCCACAGACTAATGCGCTTTACCATGAAGCATTCCAGCTCTGGGCTCAAGAGTTCCCCAGTGTTCAAGTTCTTAACGATGGGACAAGAAGTAATGAGGTACGGTAAAATCAAATCCAGAACTGACTCCAAAACCATACACTCCTGATCCAGTGTGTACAATCAGACTCAGATTATTGGAATAAAACGTACGTGATCTATACGATTAAACAGAGAAGTATGACACGGTCAGTGTGGTGCATTTTGGGTAAGTTCAAGACAGTAACAGAAGCAGTGATGGCATTCAGAATGTGTTATTTAATCATTTAAGGCACAATCTACTTTTAACCTCAATCTCACCAGGTTAATAATGTTGCTATGCTTTATGATGGCACATTACGAGCACTTCACGAGCGATTTTTTTTGGTGTTTGTGCAGGAGCGACTCGGGGCAGTTGCATGCCTTCAGCTGGCTGTCAATCACTTTGCAGTGCACGATGACGTCATTGTGATCGGAGGGTACGCTTTCTTGTATTTCTCCTACGAATCCTCCGAAAGTTCCTAAGAGTTTCTATAAAATCTATTGACAAAAGTTTTTATTAAAGGAGGAGGAATCGCTGTGGATGATGACATGTTTAATGAAAGCTGTGAATTTCAGCAGTGATTTGTTAATGCTTTACAAAAAAAAAAAAGATAATAATGAAAAAGTTAAAAATGAAATGGTCATTGATATGCATGAAAACAAATGTATACTACTTAAAATAATATACATTGGGCTAATTTTTAGTGACAGCCACTATATGATTACAGATTGAACTGATTATTGCTGTGGCATGTAACGGCGCAAAAACTCAGTCAAATCGTGAGGAAATCAAGGTTTCAGACATCTTTAGGCAGACTGTTTGTTAAACTCACTTCCTTAAACATCATGATCTTTGCAGGCAGAGAAATCTAGAAAGTAACCTAAATAAACCTGATCAGTTTTAACTGAATTTACAATAAGTGCTTTAGATGTAAAGATCTAATATTTAGCAGCTTTAGGTTCAGATCAAAGGTGCTGGCTGTGCGTTTGGTATGATCTAACTTAATTAGATTGCTAGAGCAAAACACAGATTTTCCGTATTTTTGTTTAGTTTGAGATACACGCACGTGTCAATACAGTGGAGCACAGTTAATATCCATGCTTTTCGGTGAAATATATTTGACCAGATATAAATATGTCAAAGTGTATTTGTCACTTTTACTTTCTCAGTCCATGCTGCAGGTTTAGGAACAGGTTTAGGAGCTGTTCTTAAATCGAAAACACATTAAGAATCTCTCTTAGACTGATAAAAATAAAACAGGGAATAGCAAACACATTTATTAACAGTTTCTTCTAAATTAGACATCTCCATTTAGCCCAAGATTTTTTTTTTTTGAATGAATACAGCCCCTGAACCTCGAGTGCTGTTTTTTTTCTCCAGCGACACGCTGTTTAAAGAGGACTTCAGTCTCAGAAAGTTCACACAGCGCTTTGCTGAGTTGCAGAGGAAAAGCGAAGACGGCAACTTGGTGCTCTCGTATCAGTGCAAGGACGAGGGTGAGCATGATTTATCTTTAAAAAAAAAAAGGCATGAAAACAAAACTGTATAAATCTTCACAGTTAAAAAAATCAGATGCCTTTCTTCAGAGGAGCTTGAAAGTTTATTTTAAACTTTTAATCACAAACTTAAATTATACATGTACATGTAAATGTTATGTTTTGATATCTGGTTTCTATCTGCTATACTTCAGCGTCTCGTTTAAATCACTGAAATGAGAAATGGCTACACGAGTGACACGCTTGCATTTACAGAAACGTCAAAGTACGGCATCCTGGAGGTGGATTCAGACTTTCGAGTGCAGTGTATGAAGGAAAAGCCTCTGCCGGCTGAGACACACTCACGCAGCGCTGTATGTACATCACAATACAACACATATCAGTAATGTCTCACTACAGCTATGAGAAAACACACCAAGGGCTTTTATTCTGCCATGTTTCTTTCACAGTGTCCCTGTTTTTACTTGTTTTCGAGAACAACACTTCCCCTGCTGGACGTCTTCCTAAAGGAGAAGGAGGTACTGAAGTTTTCTCAGTTAAAATATTAAAAAGTGAACGCTGCTAATTCATTAATTAAATGTTTGATCATGTAAGAAAAAACCCCACACTGCTTTTTTTGAATGAAAACAGTTTTAGAGTTGTTTCAAGCTTTAAACTGAGATGGTCCTCACTGCAGAAAGTCCAGGTCTCGGTCTCGGCCCTAGATCACTTTTCCAGCATCAATAAAGTACTTTGTTAAAACGTACCTGGCTTCCTTTAAGATAATGCTTTTTCAAAATGATTTAAATCATTACAACGTATTGTAAAGTAGGTATGAGACAAAACCTTGCTGTCTCAAATATCATGATACAAAATACTAGCAGAATGAATTTTGTACAGAGCCCCTAAGGAGACATGGTGATGGAAAAAAAAATTCAAAAAAAAAGAAATTGTGAGAGAACGCAAATATCTTTGGGAGAGAACGCAAAAAAATTGCGAGAGAACGCAAAGTTTCTCAGTTGAACGCAAAAGTTTTGCGAGTGAACGCAAAAGAATTGAAATATAAATTTCAATCTCAAATTTTTTTAGTTCACAAAAACATTTAATGTGGAAAAACAGAGTAAGAAGACAGGCAGCCCATTTTTAAAATAAATTTTAGAGTTTAAAAAAATGTTTTATAACAGAGAGCGTAGAGAGATCATAGCGCTAAACTTTTATTTGATGTGTTTCAAGTTTAACTGTTATGAGCGTCAGCTAATAATTCTGAATAACAGAGTAACCAGAAGCAAGTTTCAGACAAGAGAAAAGATATCACGGGATGACTCTGAGTTCAGAGTTCTTAAAAAACTTCTTAAAGCTCCAAAGACACGCTTAGCTTTAACTGTTAGAAAGGTCCATTTCTGTAAAAATATGAAGCCTTCAGTTCTCTGAAGAACAGATTCTGATGGTTTTCCTTCGAGTCCCTTCTTTGGCACGCAGCATCTTGGAAATGTTTTGTAAAGGCATTTTATGTAAACAATAAAACACTCGGGTGTGCTCTAATAGGAATAAAATCAACGATGGTGTGTGCTGTAATAGGGGAAAAAATCAGCAATGGGGTGTTTTAAGTTATAGCAGCTATAAACAGTCTGTCCCTCACCTCTCTTTTTTCCTCTTTTTTTTAAGTTCATAAGACAAAAAAAATGCAGCTAACAGATAAAAAGTGAAAACTCATCAGTCCTGAAGAACTTACAGCTTTACCTCTGACTGTTACAAAGCGCTGACACTGGAGACTCCTTCCATAAACATTACATAAACGTCTCCTTACAGAAAACTTCACCATATCTGTGTTTTTTAAATTAATTAATTAATTATTTAGCAAGACGATGTTACAATAGAAACGATAACATAACAGTAGCGCCACTATTGTCAGAGCTGCTGTTGTGGAAAATGAATCAACACTTCCTGACCAATCAGAATTGAGAATTCAGCAGCACTGTGGTGTAAATAAATAGTGTCCTAATTGTAAGCATCAATTCTCTTCATTATAGACAAGACCACTTGAGGAGAGAGACGCACCAGGGAACTTCCTGTCATGGCTTATAACAAGGTCATTCACTTTAATTATGAATCATTTTATTTGACCTACAATGTCATATACACTTTATGGCCAAAAGTATGTGCACCCCTGACCATCACACCCATATGTGGTTCTTCCCCAAACTCGTGCCACAAAATTTGAAGCACACAATTGTATAGAACGTCTCTGTGTGCTGTAGCATTACAGTTTCCCTTCAGTGGAACTAAGAGACTCAAACCTGTTCCAGCATGACAATGCCCCTGTGCACAAAGCGAGCTCCATGAAGACATGGTGTGTGAAGTTTGGAGTGGAAGTACTCGAGTGTCCTGCACAGAGCCCTGACCTCAACCCCACTGAACACCTTTGGGATGAACTGGAACACCGACTGAACCCCAGACCTCCTCACCAACATCAGCGCCTGACCTCACTAATGCCCTTGTAGCTGAATGAACACAAATCCCCACAGCCACGCTCCAACATCTAGTGGAAAGCTTCCCAGAAGAGTGGAGCTCATTATAACAGCAAACACAGGGGGAATAAATCTGGAATGAGATGTTCAACAAGCACATATGGGTGTAATGGTCAGGGGTGCACTTTTTTCTGTATAGCGTATGTTGTGTATAATGTCATGTCTTATATGTTTTTTTTTTTTTAATTATTTCAGGAGGCCGGTGTATGTCCATGAGATCTCAGGACGTTTTGATGTTGGAAACCTCGCATCTTATACAGAGTGCGACAGATACTTCAGAGAACAACTTCAAAATCCAGACGTTTATTTAATTTAGTATTCAAACACAGATTCTTAAATTTCACACCAGATTCAAGACAGAATCAATTTAAAACCCATGCGCTAATTTGCGATCAGTCTCGTGCACTTTTCGGACGCCTTTTCGTGGCTGTTCTCCAGCTTGGCTATTCGAGAGCCGAACTGCATGGCTCTCTTGGGCAGTACAGCAGAAGGTCCGAGTCCGAGCTCTACAGCTGCCAGCCTCAGCAGGAGCTTTTCTCCCAATCCTCGGGGCAGAGACAGATCTGCCTTCTCCCAAACCGGCAGCGTGTTCAGGAAGCTCACCACGTCCTCGTCCAAGTACGGAAATCTGAGCACAAAAATGAGCTCGTGAACATCGTTACAATATTTTCGGTTATTTAAAATCACTCAGAACTAAAAAAAAAAAAAAAACCAAAACAAAACACTGATTCTGATTCTGTTTGGGTCTAATTTGTTACTACATCACAAAATTCACATCTTTCCATTTAAAACAGAGACTTTATAATTACATTTCATAAATCTGACACATACGTAGATTATATAAAGGAAGAAAACACTCCTTGTCATGCTGCTATAGGAAAATAATCAACGACAGGATGGTGTGATGAAGCAGAGTTACTGCTACCACACTTAAGTTGATTATTTTCCTATAACAGGACGTCCCGAAGTGTTTTATTCCTCTTATACCACAGTGATTTGCCAACGATTGTCAAGTTTCATTTCTTAAAAAAACGACACATGGTACTTTTTATCCTTTTAATGTCGTCCAGGAAACAAGTTAGTTCCTGTTCTCACTTACGTTCAACCGCAAAGAAGCGTAAACTCCTCTGTCCTGAAAACGTCGGAAAACTAACTTACAGTTTTACCTCTGACGCTGGAGACTCCTTCCTTAAATGTTAAATAAACGTCTCCTTATAGAAAACATCACCACATCAACGATTACACGTGTTTTTTTCATCCGTTTATGCCAAGCGTCCGCCATACACGTCCCTGTGAATGAGCTGTTCCTATAGAAACGATAACGTATTACAACGAGCGCATGAATAACAATAAATGTTTGATTTGCAGCTGCACTACTGTCAGAGCTGCAGGTAAAGAAAATAAATCAACGCCTTCTGACCAATCAATCAAGAATTCAACAGCTCTGTTGAATTATAATGTAATTTTAGACTATTCAGAATAAAATAATGTGAAATAAGTCAAATAATATTTGTTGAACAGCAGCCAAACTTTTACAAAATACAAAGTTACCATTGGTTACATTAGATATATTAGCTAGCTAGCTTCAAAAAGTTTCCACATGCCATTTTGTCAATCTAATCTGGGACGTGATTGGTGGAGAGTTTATATGGCAACTGAGCTCATATGTAGCCCCACCCACAAAGTCTCCTTTTTAAATGCAAAAATGTAACCTTTAGCGCTTTAGTGTTAACAAATCTGACCCAAACACCAATTTATCATTTCAGGGCTACGTTAAAATTTAAGTCTCAAAGACGTTCTTTTGTAGCCCCCGATGGTGATGTCATTAACAATATTATACGTACACGTCCAGTCAAACTTCTCAGGATGGCGGAATGAAAATTTACCTGGCCTCTTTACCATGATCTGCGATAATCCGATCGTCTCGTCCGAGATTCCTGGAGGATATTCTGCCCAGCTCCATAGCCAGCTCCTCGACCAATCCCTGTAGCCCCGAGGTTTTAAACCGCACTCGGTGTCTGGAGTAGCCAGCTAGCTGCTCGTCTGCCCCGATGCCCGTAAGAACAACCTGCCAATGGACGAGAGGTCAAACAATCCAAAGAACAACTAAATGAGCTCCCCGTGCTTCTTACACGGATTACGGAGTTAGCCGGATTGGATTGTTAACAATTTGACGGTTCATTCTTTATCATAAGGTTGTCCGATTTGTTTGTGTTCAAGACATTTGTCTCGCACAGAGCTAGTCAAATTGGTAACGTGAAACACCACTACGAAACAAAATACACCCGCTACAAATTGTATTTCTAGCTATAAACTAATCATTCATGGTTAAGCATTAAAAGGGTTTTGCTACGTTAGTCGTTTATCCGGACCTTTGCATCTAAGCCATTGCAAATTTTAGTAGAATACTCCTAAATGTCCTAAATGATCTACTGCAATCGAACCATCAGTTTAACAGATCACAATTCGTAAATCTGGTGTACATCATCTCATCTTGTATCTGTTAAGTGACTTACAAAGAATGTGCCTATGACTAACGCTGTTGAAAATAAAACCAAAGTTTCCTACCTTTGCTGTTGAGATGTGCTGCCTCTGTTGTGTTCCCTCCGATACGACGCCGGTTCCTCTGGCTGCAAACCACACGGCGCATCCGATACTGTCATCCAGAACCGTGTCTAAAGGATGCACCAGGTGGCAGATGTTCTTCGTCCGCATTTCCCTGAGCTCCTCTTGAGTAACGTTGATCTCGACGAAGTTCCATTTCCGCGAGGGACTGAGAGTCGCAAGTTCCCGCAAACCGTCTCGACCAGTGATTCTGTCCGGAACGTCGAACTTCGGTTGAAGCGACGTCACAACGTCATGACTTGCGTGCTCTTTTTTATTGTTTTGTGCTTTCTTCCCTGAGCCCTGCTTTGTCTTCGGTTCCTGGAGTTTAAAAGCCACATTGAGGAGGTCGATGGGTTGGTCCGGAGGTATGTAGCGATCGGCAAGAACAGCCAGGATCATGGAATCAATTCCTCCGGAAAAAAGTATGGCAACTTGCGCTTGATCGGGGTTGGACTGATGAGGAAGGTGCTGCACCCTCCTGCGTACAGCCTCGCCGAGGACGTCTATGAGACGGCAAACCGTTTCGCGCTTTCCAGTGCTTTTTAGAAGCTCCTTAAGATCATCCAGTGATGTTTGACCAGAATTACAAGAATTTGGTTCCACATCAGTTATGGACATGTTCATTGGAGGAACTGGGGACAACAGAACAAGTCCAGAATCGTTCGTGATGAAGGAGACGGAACTGGGAAGACCTTCCCAAGTGAAGTCAGAATCAAGGTAACTCCATGAATAAACCTCAACTTTCACACTTTCCCGCTGTGACCAGCTCTTCAAGTCCACTCTGTAAACACCAACTGCTGGTACTTCTAAACAGTTTGAGGAACTGAGAGGTTCTGGCGAGCGAGAAGACACAGACGTCAGTGTAAAGGAACTCTCGTCCAACCCCCAGCTCCAAAGCAAGCTTCTTCTCCCGAAGAAATCCCTCCCAAACCAGATACAATGTTCCTCTTTCTGGTAATAGATAATCGCCCATGGTCCCTTAACCTGACTCAGGACGGACAGCACATCTGACGGAGTTTTGCACGCTGACAGGTGATCGAGAATAACTTTGGTATCATTTTCCTCAGGTTCCACCATTAAACCATCGAACACCTCTCCGTTCCAGAGGAGGAGATTCCCATCGTCGTCTTGCAGAGGCTGCGGGGTCAGACGTCCTCTCATGTGAAGGACGTGAGCAGAGAAAAGGCAACTGTACTCTGGATTCGAGGCCCTTTTTATGACGTCCCGGCTGTGATCGGGTCCTCGGTGACGCAGCCTTTCATAGACATGATCATGAAGCTTACACTGAGATGAGGTCAAACTCACTACACAGCAGATCCCACACATTTTCCCCACACGCACTCGTCCTCTACATGTCCTGGTATTCTTTCTTCATTTTGTCCAGACTCTCTGTATGGAAAGAAAAATGAGATTCAGCTAAACGTTTCTGCTCTGCGTAACAAAAACGAGTGATATGAGAACAGGATGAGGAGGAGTCTCACTCTTGCAGGTGCTCAACGTCTCTCCTTTGTCTGCGAGGAAGAAGATGTTGCTATTCGGCTGCTGGACAAAGACTTTCTGTAGGAGAAATGTAAAGTGCTCTCATGTAAAGTGTTCCTTGGAGAGACTCCAGATCCACCGCAACCCTGACCAGGACTAAACTCTTACTCAACCCTACTAAACCCTATTCACTAATTAGTCAAGTCAAGTGGCTTTATTGTCATTTCAACCCTATACAGCTAGTTAGTACACAGTGAAACGAAACCACGTTCCTCCAGGACCATGGTGATACATAAAACAACACAGAACTACACCAGACTACACATTACTACATAAAGTGCACATGCAAACGTGTGTAAACAAGCAAGACAGTACAATAACTACCAAAACAGGACAATAGGCACAGGAAGAGACAGTGCAGCGCAGACCAGTACACAGTTCTAGTATGAAAGTGTCAGATATAACAGTAGTACAAAAGAACAACAATATAATAAGTTGGTATGAATGTAAGCTTAACATACTATGACACAGTATTCAGCAGATAAGCTTATACTCTATATGGACATAGCAGTTATTGGGGTAGCAGCCAGATAGAGAGTGCAGTAATGACAAGAATTATATACAATATGTTTATAAATACAGTAGCAGCAAAAATGTAAGTAGTAAATACAAAGATGTGCAAAGAGAGTGGGATGGTGTTCAGTTGAGTGCGAGTGTGTGTGTGTTGTCAGTTCAGTCTCTGATGGCTTGGGGGAAGAAACAGTTTGGCCATGAGGCCCGAATGGATGGTGAAGAGACTGTGTGAGGGGTGTGTGGAGTCATCTACAACGCTGGTGGCTTTGCAGATGCAGCATGTGGTGTAAATGTCTACTAGTGCACTTAGAGCGTAATTGTGTGCCCTGACAGGTAGATAATACCCACAATGCACCTTGACATTTGTCGGTATCATGGTGTATGGAATTATTTCAGACACATAGTCCAGGGTGGATTATATTTATGATTAATCAATCACACTTTGTACCTTTTCCCCTCTATTTTGAGTGAAAACTTGTATAATTTCCATTTGTCTGTAATTTAGGGAACGTAAACTACATCCAGTACAGGATTAAAATTAATCCCTGACTAAAATTTAAATCTGAGGTTAGATTAGCAATAGGATTAAAGTAAATCTTAGTGTGTTGTAAACCTAAAAACAGGATTAAGTCACATCTTAAATGAAATTCATAAACCAGGTTTAATATGTGGTGCAAGTGGATTTATACACTTTACATAAACTTTATTTTAATCCAGATTAAATCTTAATCCCTGTGCATTCAGGCAACTCAGAGATATGAGTGTGGGAAGAATGAAAAAGTGAACCTTTACCCTGTTTTTCCTCAGATTTGACAGTTCATCAATCACAATCTTCTGTTCCTTGATCTATAAAAAAAATCATCATGAACGTGTAAACATGTGCTAATAGCCATTCTAACTACACACACATCCATAAACAGGAAAATTAGCAACGTTTTCATCATTTATCTTCCACTAACCTGCTTATTTAGTTCTTCTTTGGTAGCGCGCTCTTCTTGAACAAGATTAGTAGACATTTTTGTGTAATCTTTTACAAAATATTTAGGAAAGCATTGCCGGAAATGTACAAGCGGAAGTCTTAACAACCGGCGTTATTCATGTATTTTTTTCCCTAACCGTATTCCGACAAATCCCGCCTCCTACTCTACGATTGGCCAAGGAAGAAGGCGCTGATTGGATAGTGAACATGTTACCCGTGTTCTGATTGGCGCGTTTCCGTTTTCTTATACAACCCGTGTTATTTTTTTTCCCCTAACCGTATTCCGACAAATCCCGCCTCCTGCTCTACGATTGGCCAAGGAAGAAGGCGCTGATTGGTTAGTGCACATGTTACCCGTGTTCTGATTGGCGCGTTTCCGTTTTCTATACTCGTCAAGAACTTTTGATCACGGCAACTATGTACATCTCAATTTTTTAGCCATAGTATTAATATATCAAAGTAAATTATACACTGTAATAGCACAATAATCTATACCTTAATGCCATTTTTGCATCAACAATCCAGCTAAACTAAAATGACCGCTTATTTTTGCAGTGTAGCTTTATCAACTTTGATTCATGGACTACTGAATCGGTTCGAGTGATTCATTAAGAAGAGTCGGTTCGAGTCGAGTTCACTAGTTGTGAATCAATATTGACGTTTCTTTCTGTAATCGATGTAATCGATAAGTGTGATTAATTTGAGTTGTCCTGAGACATTTTTATGTCACATCTGAGGGAAATGTTGATGTTCCTGATGATTCTGACTGATTTCCACTTTATTTTTATGTTGTTTGAATAAACATTTTATCATATGCACAAGCTAGCTACATTGCTAGCTAGCTTATCCTAGGTGTCCTTATTTTCCAGTTGCCTAGCAACAGTGTTCTAGCTAGATGAGGCAACCTTAACACTAGGTTTATTTATTTATTTATTTACTTACTTACTTTAAATTTTTTAATGTAATATTTTAAGAAATTAAAAAAGTGTTAACTTCAAACTCATAGTAATTCAGTTCACTAGCTGTGTTTGGTCACAATAAATGTAAATTTCTTAAAAATTAGATTTAACCAGATTAAAATTTACAATGCCACACAGCGCTGTTAAATTCTCGATTCTGATTGGTCAGAAGGTGTTGATTAATTTTGTATAAAAGCAGCTCTGACAGTAGCGCAGCCACAAATCACAGGATTATATTAATGCGCTCGCTCTAATTCGTTATCGTTTCTATCGTAATAACTTACACGGGGACCTGTACAGCGGACGCGCCACATAATCTCAGTAATAATAAACTGATTTTTTTTTAAAAATGATATTTAACAAAGAAAAAGTATACACTATAGACTATAAAAGTATAGACTGTTGATATGGTGAAGTCTTCTGTAAGTAGATGGTTAGCTTTTATGGAAGGAGTCTCCAGCGTCAGCGCTTTGTAATAGTCGGAGGTTTTAACTTTAACTTTTCTAACTTATATCTTCAGGACAGAGAAGTTCAGAGTGGTTTCTCTGTAATATAACAAGCTGCATTTTTTTTTGTCTTATCAACTTGAAGAGAAGAAGAAAAGAGACTTGTGAGGGAACGACTGTTTATAGCTGCTATAAAGTACAAGATAACAGGTGCTAGCTTGTTTTAGAGGAATAAAAGACTTCAGGACATGCTGTTACAGAAAAATAATCAACTTTAAGATGGTAACAGTAATTATGCATCATATCAGGCCACATCACGCCATAACAGCATACCCATAATAGTAAGATCGCGCACTTGTAAGTGGTCAAAATTGTGAGTAAACTGCGAGAACACTGTTGCTAGGCAACTAGCTGACAGCTTTAGCTACCTAGCACATAGCCACTGAGGCTTTTATACAGAATGTAAGGACACTGCTTATGGAAATCAGACATTTTCCTTAGAAACATGGTGAACACATGATCCCATTCCAAAGCAGCAACTGTTGCAATGGTTTTAATGGTTATAATGGGGATTGTACTGGTTTTAATGGTTATAATGGGGATTGTATTGGTTTTAATGGTTATAATAGGGATTGTATTGGTTTTAATGGTTATAATGGGAATTGTATTGGTTTTAATGGTTATAATGGGGATTGTATTGGTTTTAATGGTTATAATGGGGATTGTATTGGTTTTAATGGTTATAATAGGGATTGTATTGGTTTTAATGGTTATAATGGGAATTGTATTGGTTTTAATGGTTATAATGGGGATTGTATTGGTTTTAATGGTTATAATGGGGATTGTAATGGTTTTAATGGTTATAATGGGGATTGTATTGGTTTTAATGGTTATAATGGGGCTTATATTGGTTTTAATGGTTATAATGGGGATTGTATTGGTTTTAATGGAAACTCTAATCGTCCCTGTGCGTCTCTACTGGTAATTTGTTGACTTCTATTGGTGGCATGTTATGTCTATTGTATACCATTAAGGACCACAAATGATAATGCTAATGGTTATAATGGGAATTGTAATGGTCTTAATAGTTATAATGGGGATTGTATTGGTTTTAATGGTTATAATGGGGATTGTAATGGTTTTAATGGTTATAATGGGGATTGTATTGGTTTTAATGGTTATAATGGGGATTGTATTGGTTTTATTTATTGGTTTTTGTATTGGTCTCTAATGGTCCCTGTGGGTCTCTACTGGTAAATTGTTGACTTTTAATGGTGGCTTGTTATGTCTAGTGGATACCATTAAGAACCAGTAACGTTAGTGGTAATGGTTTTA
The DNA here is from genome assembly GCF_027358585.1 of Pangasianodon hypophthalmus. Taxonomy (NCBI): domain Eukaryota; kingdom Metazoa; phylum Chordata; class Actinopteri; order Siluriformes; family Pangasiidae; genus Pangasianodon; species Pangasianodon hypophthalmus. The sequence goes on from NC_069714.1 coordinate 29,518,290, forward strand.
ATGGTTAGCTGATGGTTTGTAATGGTATTTGTAGTGGAAACCATTAGAATGTCTATGATTGTTTCTACTATTATTTTTTTTCAGCAGGGTTGCTACTGCAAGGTTTTGGTTAACTACAATTCAACACTGATTTAACTTATTAAATCACACATGAGTTGCCTTTTTCCTGTTTTGTGGTTACTGAAGATGAGTAAATGAATGAACGATTGCTGTTGAGATCATTGGCTTCACCAAAGGCTATCTGAGGAAAAAAACTGTTGACTAGCCTCAGTCATTACATAGTTGCCTAGCAACAGGGTTCTCACTATTTTAGCCGGCGGAAAACGAGTGTCATATATTAGCTTGGTATTATAAGGTTTTATCTGGTTAGAGGGCCATATTTCACTGACCAATTTCGATAAATGATCAAAATTCTGAGACGACTACAGAGTGGATTTTAAACAATGACCAAACACATTTACAAACATATTATTCTGTGAAGTCAAATACTTGCATGATTTAACTTTAATTCCTCCAAACAAGAAAATTCTGGCAGCATTATTAGATGCCTGAGATGTCTGAGCGAGATGTCAGGAGGCAATGTTTGGATTTAATTTAATCACACACCATTAAAGTGACACAGAATCAGTTACTCTTAGGCTGAGCACTTAAATACAAGTGCTGGATACGTATTTGTTTGCACGTATCCAGACCGGCATTGAGTTTTAATGCTAGTTCTTTCCCAATCCACTATTTTGCAATATTCTACATTCATAAATAACTCACAATCATTTACTGATTCACGGTGTTTGTCTGTGTGGTGCACTCGATTTTGCTGTAGTCCTGTTGATCTCAGTGCTTCTTTAAAAGGCTTAGTGGTTGACCACATGGCCCGTGTTTGCTCAAGTGAACCATCTAATGTCACAAACACGCCGGTTTGTTTGGCCTCAGTCATGGACAGAGTAGCACATGAAGTGGAGATCTCTCTATTGATTCTCTACACACCTGTGTAACGTCTCTGTGTTGTTGGATCTCGACCACGTTCAAGAGGTTGCTTCATTTAATAAGATGACTAAACTTTTTTTTTTAAGACAAGAAGAGCAGAATTAAAAATATGAATACAAGAAGAGGACACGTATTCTACTAGATTGCTCATGTACTATGTTTAAAATAGATATAAATAATAAACTCTGTCCATTAAATTAAAATGAAAAGCAAGCGACATCTAATATCACAGATCAATCATGACACCTAGCCGCTAAAATAAGGCGTCCTGTTGGAGAACAACAGCACAGTCATCCGCCTGAGTAATTTGTTTTTTATTTTTCAGATTTCAGGTGTATTTTTAGTTCTGTGAGCACCGAATGTGGCCACCGTTTTTTTTTTTTTTTTATCTAAAACCACAGCCAAAGGTGTCATTGTTTGTAAAGGAAAAACAACACACGGGCATGACCACCAGAGACAACTCGACACACCAGCGTAGTCATTTCTCTTTGTTGGACAGTATTGCAAAACGTAACTTCACTAAACCACTAACCACGGAGGCTTCATCCTCAGGCTTACAACATCCTGACAGCAAAAGATTGTTTTAAATAAAGCGTTATCAGTATTTCAGTAATTAGAAGATCACATTACTCTCCCTAATGGGGATGAAAATACCTCAACAGGAACGTACTTGATTTGCAGACACAACATTAAACATTAACTTTAACTATAAATTAACAAAAAGAGTGATTAATGAATAAAACATTGTAATCGTTGGCAGATTGCTGCAGTATAAGAGGAATAAAACACTTCAGATCACATTACTCTCCCTAATGCGGATGAAAATACTAAAATTAATACAGTGTACCAGATAATGAGGTGTGCTGTTACAGGCAAATAATCAGTGACAGGGTTGAGTGATGACGCAGGGTTACAGTGACCACTCTGAAGTTGATTATTTTCCTATAACAGCACACCAAAAGAGTTTTATTCTTCTTATATGACAGCATTTTGACCACGATTACTATTTTCAATTTATTAATGAAGAACACGTCATTCATTTTATCTATTTATAGTTACGTTTAATTTTCCTGTTCTCATTTTTTGTTATAGCAGCCCTCACCAGTTCCCTCACCAGCCTCTCTTTTTCTCTCTCTTGAAGTTCTTAAGACAAAAGAAAAAAACACAGCTTTTCATATTACCTAGAAAAAGCAAAAAAAGTTACAGTTTTACCTCTGACTGTTACGAAGCACTGACACTGGAGACTCCTTCCATTAAATGTTAAATAAACATCTCCTTACAGAAAACGTCACTTTATGAACAATTATAAACGTGGACATACATGTCCCTGTGAATGAGCTGTTACTATAGAAACCAAGAAAAACCTGTGATCTGCAGCTGCATTACTCTCAGAGCTGATTATTATAGAAAATTAATCAACCCCTTCTGACCAATCAGATTTCATAATTTGTTAACAGTGCGCTGGTATAAACCTCTATATCGTATAACATGAGTAAGTCCTTTCTAAGCTATAGAATAGTGAAGCGTTTGCAATTTCTTGGCCGTGCTTAGTCAGTGTATATGATTTTAAAGAAGTGAAGGTACAACAAGTACAGCTTACGCAATTCAACAGGACAAAAGAGGAAAAGAAACAGGGAAATATCACCAATAAGAGCTGTATCACATGGATCCTTCGTAGTGTTTTATATTTATCTACTAAAATGCATGCTAGGTTTGAGGGATTTTTTTGTTGCTAGTGAAACACAGTCAGTGAGATAAAGAGAGGAGAAGGAATCAGAGCCAAAATATGTGGAAATGACTGTCACTGATCCAACATTTCTGCAGTACTGGCTAGCCGTGTGTCCGAAAACAGAAAATTTGTCCTAAAGACCAAAGAGTAATTAGAGTTCTGTATGATACACTGCATTCTGTGCATGAAGATGGTAGTGACGATGAGCAAATTGATCATGTATTGGCTGAGAGTCGAGTGGAAAGGCTGGTTAATAAAACTAGGGGAAAAGACACGCTCTGTAAACACCCAGTAGGGAAAGTCGTGCCAGGATTAGCAACAGATTGCATAACTCGGTGATCCACCCTTAGTGCATGGATAAGAGACTGCACTCGTGTAGGAGTTTGAAATCCTGATGTTAAAACAGAATCGATGGATTTTTATCCTCAACAACTACTTTACAAACATGCATATTTTCTGGAGAATGAATGCCAGCTTTGAAACAGCAACCAGAAGTCTGAAAACGAGTCAAAACGCTGATCTGAGAGTTAAAACTCTGATCTGAGATCAGCTCCCTCCTTCCTTTCACATCTAATCATAATTAACCTCATAAGGACTTGAAATGATTTCAAGGACATCATCAAGGAAAACGAGCAAAATCATCCCGATTTGTAAAAGTGCCATTCCCTTCTTTTGTGTTTTGCACTTTCGTTTTGTGGGAGCATGACAAAGCTGCATTTTTGTGATGTTCATAACTGTTATAACATAAGTGGAACAGGAACGTACTTGATTTGCAGACACAACCTTAAACATTAACATTAACTATAAATTAACAAAAGGCGTGATTAATTAATAAACATTGTAATCATTGGCAGATTGCTGCAGTGTAAGAGGAATAAAACACTTCAGGCCATGTTGTAATAGGAAAATAATCAACATCAGGGTGATAACAGTAACCCCACAGTAGCATCGCACTAGTGTGTCACTGATTTTTATTCCTATGATAGTACACTTCATCATGTTATTCTCCTTACTTAATCCCTATAAAGAATTTTACACACCAAGTCAGTTGTATTGTTAGTTCTTTACGTCAAAGCAGTAAGTTTGTGTTAATAATCTTATAGGACTGTCTAAATATCTAACACTACATTGTAAAGGTTTTTCGTTGTTTTTACAGCATTATTAAAGTATTATTACTGTCTTACTCTATATTACTGTATATTTTCACTGCATTCTATCATTATTATTTAGTTATGTGAGCATATGCCATGATGATTTCTTTATGATATTTTTTTTTTACTTCAGTCATTTTCTAGAGCTAAAAGACACACTGATAAAGCGACTGTGTTTATATATACAGTATACACAGTATATAAGCTGAGAGTTTAAGGGGCTTTTAGATAAAATATCAAAAAATCTGGGAAATTGGGTGAGACTAATCCCGATCTTTCGACTACACATATCTGCCATGTTTAAGAGAGCGAAAAGCCTCAGTGTTTCCGGGTAGGGCATCAGTAAAAGGGCAGAGAGACTGAACATCTGTGTGTTCACTGATTACATGTAGGTGAAACCATTTCTGTTCGTTTATGAGTTTACCATTTTAAATATATTCCAATACATGCTGCGAGAAAAAGCATGAAATGCTGGAGAGTGAGGGAGAGAGACAGAGAGAGATGTAAAACATTTTCATCGTCATGCCAGATGAGTATAGACTATTATCTACTAAAACATAACTTTGTGAAATTACTTTTATATACCTTTAGCGACAAATCATAAACATGCAGAGACAGAAAGATCTTAATTATCTGAACTTGACCTAAAAAAAAAATCTGTAGAAATTTCAATCATTAGAAATTTCTAGTGGATCCTAATGGATTATTTAATGTTTTTCTGGTGGTCTGTAAAGGTTATTCCTAAAGATTCTTGTTGTCTTATCTAATTTTATTCTTAGATGGTGATCATCTACCCATGATAGAAGGTGCTACTGGGGTCTAGTGGTGTTTAATAGTAATCACGAAGTTCCTAATAGCAATCTGCAGGAATCTGATGGAAATTATTGATCCAGTTCCCATCATGTGATGGAAACCATTAAATATTTGAGTATATACTTTTGTGTAAAGGACCACACTATCACACATCCTGCACTTATCTATAACACTTATTCTAGAAATAATTCTAGGCTCTTCACTCAGCTTCCATTAAGACCCACATTCTCAAAATCACTGCCACTTTTGACCAACGTAATTATTCCTTTTGCTTTGTGTTGCTGTTTGTTTGCCTTATGTGTTATTTTATCATTTCATTTTCCTATATTTCTTATGCACTTTGGTCAATGTGAGTTGCTTTATATGACCTATATGAATAAATCTTACTTATCCAAATAGACAGAAATGTGAGAGCACACTAAGGCGCAATAAAAGTGTATTATCTGTGGCTTTATGTGAAAAGACAGAGGGATATTATTAATTCTCTGAACTGTGTCAGAAGGACACAGGACTTTAAAGTTGTGGCTTACGTAATTAGAATATAATGCACATTCCTGCGGTTGCCCAGGTCTGAGGTTGAGAAACAATGACCTCACTGAATATGGCACGGTGAGCAACGACACATTTCTGAGTAATCACATCAACAATGTTTGCAAACAGAAACACGAGGCATGTTTTTTTTTTCTTTCTTTCTTTTAATCCCAGTATTTTGGCCTACAATTTCAGTTACCCTGTATTACTATAATACGGTGATCACTAACCCTGTTCCAGGAGATCTGTGTTCTTTATGAAGGCAGATCTCCAGAAACAGGATCAGTAATCAGGGTTATAATATATCTGCTAAGCTGCTCTTATTATCATAAAATTACAGTAATCCCCGGAATTATTGGCACCTTTCAGAGGCGTGGGTAAACCGATTGTGTATAATTAGCATTATATATAATGGGCTTCATTAATAACACTTGATATGAACAGATTTATTTGTAAATCATTTGCAAGGATCGTTTAAGAAATGGGGTAAATTCAGGTTAGTCAGAAAACCAATCGTATCCTATGTATAAGGAGACAATGAGTTACTGCGATTTCATATACGAATTACACTGTCAAGTCTATATTTATTTCAATTACACACCTACAATGTAAGCAATTCCAAAGCAAATCCATGAATTAATCCACAAATAAAACTAGCTGGTCACTTAGGACAAAAGTAATGGCACCCCATAAAAGGAGGAAGCATTAGTGTGTGTCTATGGTAGCTGATGCGCTGCAGTGGCTGAGCTGCATTACTGGAAGATTTAGTGCACGCCGCACTTAGGAGGCGCTCTTTCACCGTTTAATCACCAATTTGTTGTTTTCTACTCTCTGTGAGCTCCGCCTTTCATGGAGTTTTGTGGACATGGCTAATTGTAAATCAGTTATGCCGTGAACACGTCTGGTAGTTTACAACTGATCGGCGTTTAACAACATACACACTTGAGTACAAAGAAAATCAGTAAAACCTTTGTAAATCCGAATTTTTACATTTTATGTTATGTTTTTGGATTGTCTGCGCATCCATCTATCCATCTGTGTGTCCATCTGAGATTCTCATTAGTGCCATATCTCAAGAACGAGTGGTTGAATGTTTATGTGTGGAATTATTATTGTAGCCAGCAGATGAATGGATTAGATATGGGAATTGATTCAAAATGGGGTCAAGGTCACAGCAAGGTCACAGCAAGGTCAAATGTCTGAAATAGTTTTTCTTCAATAGCTTCCTTCCCTTTTGAAGTATATTGTAAGGACAATTCAGGCATACAAATTAGCAACATGACAAATATTATTTCAAATAAATAAATGCACACATGTAAACTTTGTCCAACATCAACAAAGAGCAAAGAACATAAATGTTTGTTGATGTGCACAAGTCAAATAATTGATATATATATATATATATATATATATATATATATATGAAATTTTTAAGTCTGTAACAGTAAAGGAAGGGTGCCTATATTTAATACACTATTTAATCTAGAAATAATGTGTTAAAACAAAATTATCCATGGTGATTAGGCTGGAAAATTACTTATTGCATGTAATGTTGATTTTATGTTAATTCATTTCTTGAAGGGTGCCAATAATTCTAGCATTCACAAAGCAGCTTTATGGCCCGAGACCTCTGATATGAACACCAAGTTCTTGTGCAAAAAAAAAGCAAAAAAAAAAAAGCACTGTGGTAGGAAACGAACAATGACAGAGCATGTTTTTTTTTTCCTCTCACAAAGAATGACTGGTAAACAACGCAAGCGCTCTCTGATTGGCTGGTGCTGGGTCACGTGTCCCTGTGCGCGTTCATAAAGCGCATCGGCGGCGCGCAGGAGAGTAAACGCGTTCCGAGGCGCTCTCTCGGCTGGTCGGGAATTCTGCAATTCTCCTTGTTTTCGGCAGTAAATCCTCGAAAGAGAGGTTTTATTTCTTTCCGACTTCAGCTACAGTGATAGCTAAGTGTGGAAAGGAGAGGAGAGGAGAAATATCCGTGCATTTTGTAGGAAGTTAAGGTTACAGTGTGTTTGTTTTGCTGGGAATTGCTTCGCCTTGACTACCGCCACTAAGGAATATATCTTATATTTCTATTTTAATTTCTTTTATTGCACAAAAACTATAAAGTGAAGTCGAAATGGAAAGCTCAGCATCTAAAAAGGGCTGTTGTGGTAAGTGATTGTAGATCAGAAACATCTGCAAAACAAGCAAAATAAAAGACTAACATTTATATGTTGACTAGTTTTTTCTGTTTTTAAATTGTTTGAAATGAAGTATAATTTTTCTGTCTTTCCAGATTCTGTGCGTGACTTTTTCACATCTTCGAAGTTTCTTATCTATGTCGGACATGCTCTGTCCACCTGGGTGAGTTTTTACTGGAGCTTTACTAGAAATAAACAAATATACGCAGATAGCTCATTAATTATGCATGCTATACATTTGCATATATTTAATTACACTGCATATGTACATTATAAAAAAAGCATACCTGCATTGTTATAAATTTTTATCATAATTTAGTATATTTATAAACACATGTAACACAGAACAAGGCGAGAGTTATTATAAAATAGTATGCAATTATAACTAATTATTTAATTATAGATGATTATCTGTTATTGATTGGAGAATGCATTATTTAAAAATGTGTTTTTTTAATAATTAATTTTATTTATAAACACAGAACAATGTAGATACTGTTACCAAACTTTTTTTTTTTCTTTTCTTTTCTTTTTTTTTTTTTTAATAGAAGTATTTCTGAGGTGATTTTTTACTGTTAATGTGAGGAATACATTTTTATTTTATGCATGATATTTTATTATTGATACAATATTAATTAGTTAAAAATTCAAGTATTTCTTGAAATAAAAGATAGGAAAATGAAACAATTAGGACAAAAATAAAATTTAACTATTAGTTACAGTGATTAATAATGGAGATATAAAAGTATTGGCACCCCATGATGATAATATTTTTGTTACAGTTACTAATAATGGGGATATAAAAGTATTGGCACTCCATGAATTTTTCTGTTACATGACTAATAATGGACATATAAAAGTATTGGCAACCCATGGTAATATATTTGTTACCATGACTTACAATGGACATATAAAAGTATTGGCACCCCATGGTAATATATTTGTTACCATGACTTACAATGGACATATAAAAGTATTGGCACCCCATGAATTTTTTTGTTACAGTGACTAATTGTGGCAATGTAGAATTATTGGCACCCCATGATGATATAGATGTGTTAGTGTAACTAATAATGGAGATGTAAAAGTATTGGCGCTCCATGATAATAAATATGTATATATATGTATATATATAATATTTCAGTGACGTTTCAAGCTTTGCTGATTTGTTTGATTGTACGACATTGCTGTTGTTTCATCCTCCAGGGGGACCGCATGTGGAACTTCGCCGTGGCTGTGTTTCTGGTCGAGTTGTACGGAAACAGTTTGCTCCTGACCGCTGTGTACGGCCTGGTGGTGGCTGGATCGGTGCTGCTGCTCGGGGCCATTATCGGGGACTGGGTGGACAAAAACGCTCGGCTCAAAGGTAGAAGTTCCCCCAGTAGGGATGGCTCGATACCACAATTTTGTCTTCGGTACGATACTAGGATCTAATACCTCGGTATCGATACTAAATCGATACCATAGGTGACAAATAACCAGCCTCAAAATATATATAAGTGAATTGAAAACAATTTTATTAAACACACTGCTTGAAACTCTGCATGAACAATTGTGCAAAGAAAATGTAAAAAATAAAACCTACATGGAACATAGGTCAAATTTTGATTGTGCAAGAAAAAAAACTGAAGAGATGAAATTAAAATAGGATTATCTCTTCATATCTTTTCAGTCTTTATCAAATGGTGCAAAGAAAATGTATCAGAATCAGGTTCATCAATGCCGTCAAAATTATTCTTGTTTTTTGTTTGTTTGCTGATCACAAAGTACAAAGTAGATGAGGAAAACTAGGATGCCGGGTGTATTCAGAGCGCCGCCATTACTGTTTACAGTGCGTGGAATGGTGCGCTGTGATTGGTTGAGTGGATGGATCGCGTTCTACAGAGAAGGGAGACTGGCGTTTGTCGCGGTTTGGAAAGAAAGGGAGAAAACATGACAGAACAACACGGGAGATATCACATTTTGTGTAAAATTAAAAATTGACTTTTCAATACCGTCCAGATACAATACTGATTTTGGCGGGAACTCAATTTTTTTTTAAATGGCATTTATCACGTTTTGGAAAGAAACTCTTCATTTATACTTCTCTCTCTCTCTCTCTCTCTCTCTCTCATTCACTCAGCTGCTTCCCTTTTAGAGGTCGTCACAGCAGTAACATGCCCTTCATCACTATTACTAATACTAAAAATAATATTAATGATCTCTTTAAAATAAAAGTCTAAATTAAATCAGTTGAAAGAGACACTCAGCTGTTGATCTTTTAACTCCTTGAACAAATCAGGATGAGCGAGTGACAAATGTTTGCTAAGATTTGATGTGTTGCCTCCCGGGGCAGCACATGACTTATAGCAGCGCTTGCAGACTGGTGAATTAAGGTCAGTTGGTTCACCTTTTTCATCACTTTTGTAGGCAAAGTAATGCCATGTTTCACTTCTACCGCTTTCTTTATTAATTTCGGACGTGTAGAGTGAGTTTCACCTGTTTGATCTATTGTCGTTTTCACGCTTGCCGGTTTCGCGTCGGTTTGGGTAACAGTGCCGCGTAGTGGTGAACTTCAGAACACCAGCGAATCAAATACCGAACTGAGCAAAATTATGATATCGTACCGTTTGAAATATAATATATACCGGTATTTTTTCCAGTACCGGTATACCGCACATCCCTATCCCCCAGTTTACTGTTCTATGTGCTTGTACATATACACTCACACTCCTGCTCTGGAATAATAAGCTGCATATAATATCTAATATCCAATCCAACAGTAAATAAGGTGATTTGTGTTTTTTTCAGTGGCCCAGACGTCTCTGCTGGTCCAGAACTGTTCGGTTATCGTGTGTGGTGTCCTGCTGATGCTGGTTTTCCACTATAAAGAACAGCTCACAAACCTCTATAACGGATGGCTGCTGGTGAGTGTTGGATTACTAGTGGTTTAAAGTGTTAGTCGCAGGTACAATATTGTATTTCTTGCCATATACAGGTTGTGTATGATTAATACCAGTTTAAAAAAATAAGTAGAATCTCTTTTTGCTTAAAATTCAAGGTTTGTACAGGTTTTGGGGGTTTTAGTAGTTTTTTAGCTACAGTTTTGGGGGTTTTAGTAGCTTTCAGCTACATGTTTTGGGGTTTTAGTAGTTTTTCAGCTACAGTTTTGGGGGTTTTAGTAGTTTTTAGCTACAGTTTTTGGGGTTTTAGTAGTTTTTAGGTTCAGTTTTTGGGGTTTTAGCAGGTTTTTGTAGCTGCAGTTTCTTACATTTTTCAGTGTTTTCATTTTTAGCTACACTTTATACAGTTTTGGCAGTTATTTAGGTAGTATTTTAGCTCCAGTTCTCAGGGTTTTGCTACAGTTTTGTAAAGTTCTTTAAACTGGGTATAATTTATTTTTTGTACCTTTATGTAACTCTTTAGTCATGCATTGAATAAACAGTCAGTGTAGGTGAATTTATTTAACATTTAAACAAACATCAATCAATACTTGTGTTAACTAACGTTGTTACTTGGTTACTGATGCTTTATTAAACCTAAAGTAAAGTTGATTTGTTAATGTTAAAGCATTGCTAAAATTCAATGTTATGCTCTATGTTAAGACTCTGTGTCTTTGTAATGTGTAGTACGTTTTATTTTATAGTTACCCTTTTCAGGATACAGTTTAATGTTAAAAAAAAAATGTCAAGAAAACTAACCAGGCAAAGTTCATAAACATAAAAAGCAAAGTTCCTTTCTTTTAAACTACACTGGAGTTAAAACGACTGCTTAAAGAAAGTCAAGTTCTTGCAGACAAGCTTACAGGTTAAAGGGCAAATAGCAACACTCTTTCGCCTGGAAACAGATAAGGAGCACAAGGCATTCTGGGTCACTGACACCAGATCTTTACATAAAAGCTATGCTAGCATTAATTCCAGCTCCATTTTAACCCCTTGTAGTCATGGCTTGTTGGTTAGTTATTCATATAAAAGCATATTATTCAGTAACTACAGTGATATGTACGTGAGGAATGCTCTGGGAGTTGAACAGGGTTAAAGCCGAAGTCGAGGAGGCACCCGTCACTGTGCTGTCAACAGAACACCGGGGCCTCGACGTGTGCAAATGAGGCGTGTGGTAGAGCTGGTGTTAGCACACGTCCCTGTTTTACACAGCTGTAACCTGAAACACAGATAAAAAAAAAACAGAGACATGTTTCTAACTGTAAACAGGGTCATGAAGTACTAACATAATGCAGATAGTGTGCGACCTTTTAGATAACTAGGGTTGTTGTTGTTCTGGACTGGGCCTGAATGTAGGCATTTATACACATTTTAAAAGGTTTATTATAATTATTATTATCATCTTTAGAGCAGACAAATCAAAAGGTGTCTCACTGCCTGTGCCAGAGTAGCGTATCTGGTCATGTGACCTCCCAGGCAAAGATTATAAAGTTATTAATTTAGATATTTATCACATGTGCAGAGTGTTTTTGGCATGTCTGGTCACTTTGCAGGTCTACAATTACTGACTATAGTGTTCCTGTTGAGCTGCACAAAGTATTGGCGCCCTCCCAAATACAATATCCGCTCAGTGGTGGTCGTCGCATTACATTAACAGATGGTGGTAGAGGGGTGCCAATACTTTGTACAACGTAACAGATGGATTACAGTCAGTAACTGTACACCTACAATGTGACCTGCATGGTAGCAGGACCTGTAAAATGGTAACTGAGTGTATCTAATGAAGTACAGTGTGTTGTTTTATTAGATTATGGTTTGTTTATTTATATATTATTATATATTATTAGTGTTAGTAGTAGAAGTAGTAATAGTATTAGTAATAGTAGAAGCAAGAGTATTAGTACTAGTAATAATAGTGGTAGTGGTAGTAGTAATAGTAGTGGTTGTAATAGTATTAGTATTATTAGTACTAGTAATAATGGTACCAGTAATAGTGTTAATAGTAGTAGTGGTGGTGGTAATAGTATTAATTGTAGTAGTAGTAGTAGTAGTAGTAGTAGTAGTTGTAGTAGTGGTAATAGTACTAGTATTAATTGTAGTAGTGGTAGTACTGGTATTAATAGTAGCAGTTGTAGTAGTAATAGTGTTAGTAGTAGTGGTGGTGGTGGTAATAGTATTAATTGTAGTAGTAGTAGTAGTAGTAGTAGTAGTTGTAGTAGTGGTAATAGTACTAGTATTAATTGTAGTAGTGGTAGTACTGGTATTAATAGTAGCAGTTGTAGTAGTAATAGTGTTAGTAGTAGTGGTGGTGGTGGTAATAGTATTAATTGTAGTAGTAGTAGTAGTAGTTGTAGTAGTGGTAATAGTACTACTATTAATTGTAGTAGTGGTAGTACTGGTATTAGCAGTAGCAGTTGTAGTAGTAATAGTGTTAGTAGTAGTAGTGGTGGTGGTAATAGTATTATTAGTGCTATTAATAGTATTTGCAGTGGTAGTTGTAGTAGTGGTAGTACTGACAATAGTATTGGTAGTAACCGGTGTAGTAATAGTGGTGGTAGTACTAGTATTAGTATTATTAGTTGCAGTAGTGGCAATAGTAATAGTAGTAACAGTTGTTGTAATAGTAGTAGTAATTATAGTGGTAGTGATACTCTGGATAATAGTATTAGCAATAGTGGTTGTAGTAATGGTGGTGGTAGTAGTACTAGCAGTGGTAGAAAGAGTATTAGTAGTAGTTATATTATTATTATTATTATTATTAATAATAATAATAATTATAATAGTAGCAGTGGTAGTAGGAGGAATAGCATGAGGAGGAGGAGTGTTAGTCGTACTAAGAGTTAAGAGTAGCAATTCATTTTGAGAGCATCAAATTCATATTTAAACTTCTTCAATGCTTCAACACGTCTGACGTAGTTTATTAGGACTTGATAATTAGCAAACTGTGTAATGCAGTTGTACACTTAGTCTTGATTTCAGGTTCGCAGTTTGTGTTCAGAATTTGAATAAAATTATACTAAAAAAGGATCACACACTAAATTGCTAGTAATGCAGTTTGTTTTGTAATGCATTGTGTAATGCATGCAGTAATGCATTGTTTAATTGCTCGCATTCTTCACGAGCAAAAAACAGATTCAAAAATGAAACTGAAGGATAATTTGTGATGATTCAGGGAAACATTGGACAAACTCAAGTTGTTTTTGTTGTTTAGTTGGAACTGTTGCATTATCAAACTCCAGTGTAACGTGTTATTCACAAATTTGGTGGTATTTTTTTAAAAGATCATGTTTAATGTGTGTTGGTTGCAGTCGATGTGCACAGATGCGTTACAGGTTTGCTGCTGTTGTTGTTTTACAGACGTTTTGCTACATTATGGTTATCAGCATCGCCAACATTGCGAACCTGGCCAGCACTGCCATGTCCATCACCATTCAGAGGGACTGGGTGGTGGTGGTGGCTGGAGACGACCGCGGCAGCCTGGCAGGTCAGAAGTCAACACGTTTGCTCTCCACACTGTCACTGATGCTACACAACACTCTTTTTAGTACTGTAATGTCACTTGAATGACAAACATTGTGTTATAGTTTTTCATTTACTGAAGAAAGACACGTCATAGTTACATTTTTATAGTTTATAGTTACTTTTAATGTTGTGGAACGTCCGCAAAACAAGTCAGTTCCTGTTCTCACTTATGTTATAGCAGCTATAAACAGTCATTCTCTCAACAGGCTCTTTTTTTTCCTCCCTCTTTAAGGTAATAAAACTAAAAAAATCAGCGTGTCATGTTACCAAGAAACCATACTTTATACGATAAACAAATAAAAAACGGAAAAACAGACTTTAAAGGGTTAATAAACCCAGACTGTAAATTCATGCCCGTTATCACCATCATCATCATCTGCAACAGCCAAACTGCTTATGGCTTTATAAAATCTCAGGATAATTACATCTCCATGTTCATCTGCAGTGTGTTAATGACTCTTTTTGAGCACCATAAACCCAGTGTAGCAGAACGCTTGGATAGAAAACCCGCTGAGCAGCTGGAATTTACGGCTGATTCCACAAAGACAGCTGATTAAAAAACAGGAAACGATGGATTAATGATTTGTATTCGGAAATTGCATTCACCAGAGGAAATACGTGTTATAAAAAGTTATTATATAACAATTTGTTGTTTGAGTTTATTGTATTTGAAGTTTAAATGTGGTTAATGATTTTCCTATAACAGGAAACACGACACTGAGTGTTTTATTTTTTGCACAACACAACATGCGTCTTATCTCTCGCAATTGACTAACATGAGCCTCATCTTTTTTGTCAAGTTTAAATTATAATAAAATAACTATAACTCTAAAATGTATATTGTATTGATTCAAAGTTTAGACTTAACAGATTTTCTCCACTTGCTTCTTTAAACTATGAGTGAGAAATAATTTTTTTTTGTATAACTTTCTGTTCTAGACATGAATGCCACGGTGAGAATCATCGACCAGCTGACCAACATCCTGGCCCCGATGCTGGTGGGACAGATCATGGCGTTCGGTTCGCATTTCATGGGCTGTGGTTTCATCTCGGGCTGGAACCTCTGTTCCATGTGTCTGGAGTACTTCCTCCTGTGGAAGGTGTACCAGAAAACTCCAGCGCTGGCCATCAAGGCAGGACAGAAAGACAACCAAGAGATGATGCAACTCAACATTCAAAGAGGTGAGATTTTAAAGAGAGACACAATCTTACGAAAAGACTCATTTTTAGAGTAGACATGCTGTGTGTGTGTGTGTGTGTGTACATATATATATATATATTATCGTATCACTTTCCCTCTACTGATACGCTTGCTCTTGTGACTTTCTCTCAGAACTGGAGAATGGTGAAGGCCTGGCTGAAGGTTCACAGCTGATGAAGGAGGGCTCTGTGGTGAAGTCCGATACAAAGGAGAAGCAGGGCTGCTGCTATCAGATGTCTGAACCCCTGCGCACTTTCCGCGACGGCTGGGTCGCCTACTACAACCAGTCCATCTTCTTCGCCGGCATGTCGCTCGCCTTCCTCTACATGACCGTCCTGGGCTTCGACTGCATCACCACAGGTTACGCCTACACGCAGGGCCTGAACGGCTCCATCCTCAGCATGCTCATGGGAGCCTCGGCTGTCTCGGGTATCTGCGGCACCGTGGCCTTCACGTGGGTGCGCAAGAAGTGCGGCCTCATCCGCACCGGGTTCCTCGCCGGCATGGCTCAGCTGTCCTGCCTCATGCTCTGCGTCGTGTCCGTCTTCGTCCCCGGAAGCCCCTTCGACCTGAGCGTCTCTCCCTTCCAGAGCATGATAAGCCATCTGCTAGGGGACAAGGCGCCGCTGAACGAGGGTCCCACCATGGCCAGCGGGATCACCACCGAAACCCAGGCGGCACTCAACATCTCCACCATGCAGGCCGAGGAAGTCCCATACATCGAGTCCTATCTGTCTGTCAGTCTTCTCTTCGCTGGAGTTATTGCTGCTAGAGTGGGTAAGTAGACATGTTTAATTAAAAATAAATACACAAGGTGTCTTTTTCTCAAACGCTAGTACAAAAGGTTGGATAAAATGAAGATAAATTATACCAAGATTGTATGTTCATGGCCCTTCATTATCACAAGTTCAGTGCACTATTAAAATTAAAAGATTATTAAAAGAACATAATTACATAATAAAAGATTAAAAAACTAGAAGTTCATTTTTCTCTTTTTTTGCCCTGTTAAAAAAAAAAACAAACAAACAACTAAGGGGGATGCAAACTTTTGCAATAAGCTGTATTGTATGTTATCTTATGGAATGTAAGATGGGCAGAATGTGGGTGATTTGAAAAAATTTAATTTATATTTTTGTTTGTTTGTATAGGAAAACTAGAGTACATTTTTTTCCCCTTTAAAAAACGTTATCACTTACGTTAGACAAAAATAACGCAGCTTGTCGTTACCGAAAAACTGCAAAATGCAAACTCCCCTTCCATAAATGTTAAATAAACGTTTCCCTACAGTAAACACCATATCACTGATTTTTTTTTTATTCCTGTGAATCACATCCCTGTGAGTGAGCTGTTACTATAGAAACGATATAACGTGATCCCGAAATTAATATCATTAGAATCTTCGTGTAAATACACCACATGCTTCATCGAGAGTTATCTTGATTACTAGATTATCAGAAAAAGAGAAACAGTAGTCAACTGTCAGTGTGACACAAGAGCTGTAAAGCCAACCTTTGAGGCCAATCATCATTTGTGTTAATGTGGCAGTAAAATAAAAAAAAGAGCTGTGTAACATCAGCTGACTCGTTATTTCCGCGGCTCTCTTTCAGGTCTTTGGTCTTTCGACTTGACCGTGACCCAGCTCATCCAGGAGAACGTTGCAGAGGCGGAGCGAGGGATCATCAATGGCGTCCAGAACTCCATGAACTACCTCTTAGATCTGCTGCACTTCATCATGGTCATCCTGGCACCCAACCCCGAAGCTTTCGGTCTGCTCGTCATCATCTCCGTCTCCTTCGTCGCCATGGGGCACATGATGTACTTCAGGTTCGCCTTCAGGAGCCTCGGGACTCGGCTGTTCTTGTGCTGTTCGCCCGAGCAGAAAACGGACGCTCCCTCACTTCCATCCGTTTAAGCCGTTTAGAGTGACACTCATCCCTGCTACGACGACGTATTACTCTGAAACGCTGCGCGATCGTACTAACCACGCTTGCACAGCCAGTGTATCTACTCATATTTAGCACTGTTCACCTCCGAGGTGCTGCAGAAAGGACGCAAAGAAAAAACCCACGTGCAAAAACGCCGTCACTCTTTAGTTCCCTTTACCGTGCTGCATGTGACTTGTATTTATTCTGCTTAGCTAGTGCATGCTTTATTCAGTTCCATTTTAGCAGCGTATTGTTACTTAACGCTTCATTTTCTGTTCTTGTTTTTTTTTTTCTCCTCGCAGTTCAGGGCTAAAGCGTCACATTCAGGAATACACACGATCTACAATCTGACATTACATCTGCTCTGTTGTCAATATGTCAGCTTTGGTGGTGCTATTGTGTTACTGCAAAAGCTATGCGCTCACTTGCATGTTGTTTTTTTATTTTAAATCCAAAGTGGAATTGAAAATCGCTTCAGGCTGAGGGAGTGAGGGAGAACAACCGTCTGCCTTTTATACATTCCAGGTTCTATATGTGAACACAATGTAATACAATACAATACAGTATAATATAATCAATAGCCGTTTCTACTTTTTAAACAATCCCATGGCAACTTGACTTCAGAGTTTGTTTTATCTTTCATTTTTCATTCTTATTTCACTCAGAAAAAAATCGGCACAGTGCATTAACCTGTGATATATTACGTTATATTATAGTATATATGTTAGAATAACTATTTCTGCTTTTTTTTTTTTTTTGAACCTGTTGCTCATGGCAACCTAAAATCAAGGTTTTTTTTTTTTTTGTCCATTTTAATTTCAAAAGTTTACCCAGTGCGTTAACCTGGATGTTCAAATCAACACCCTTTGATTTCAGTTGCACAAAATACAATTTTTTTCTTTTTTTTTTTTTTTTTGTCCTCTCTACCCCAAATTTTTCAAACACAAGCACTTTAAGTGATTAAGACTTAAGCGCATCGATGCACATTCAGGTCTGTTTAACATTTTGCACAATTTCCTGCCATAGCAGAGTACCAGCTACACAAATCCAGCTTTAATAATCGTCTCAAAAAAAAAAAAGGAAAAAAAAAAAAGAAAACCTCAGCTTTTACAGGGGAAAATAATAATGTCAGGCTCTGCCCAGAATTCAGTGGTCTTGCTAGAGGAGAAAGTAAACACAGCGTATTTATTATTTCAGCATGGGTTTGGAGGGACGTCTCGAAAGACCTGCCAAACCAGAAAGAGCAGACGGCAGAAATGGTCTCTGCTTTTCTGTGCGGCGTTTTTGTGTAATGACGGAGGTTCGAGAGAAGCACGGGTCAGCTGTAGAGGATGCCTGGAGACAGGGAGGGTGTTCTTCAGCTGAATGCTGAGTCAGCGCTGAAGTAAACGAAGGCCAGCTGGTCTCTGTGTGCAGACGCAGGTGTTTTAACAAAATGCATTGATTCTTTTTTTTTTCGCCCCGAAAAACGTGAGCACATATCCAGCAACAGGACACTATTAAAGATAAAGATTCTTGTTTCAGGACTTTTACTCAAACGTGGCTATTTACTACTTTGCTGAATGTTTGTGACAAAAAAATTATATATTATCTCTATGACTTTGATATATGACTTTTTTTTTGTACATCTGTAAAGTTTTTTTGTTTATACACACATACAGTACATATAAAAAATATATATACGTGTATATATAGTCTAGTGTTGTGTTCTAGTGAAAAGTCTGTCAACCTTTCCTGCTTTTCCTCCCAATGTTAATCCTTATAATGTTATAGTGTTATAGTGAAACATCACTGTAATGTGCTGTTCGGCACACAGAATCGACACAAGTGTGGCGCAGTGACACTCCACTCTGATGGAGGAACAGCAAACAGCTCAGGACTCGTATGTTTCACATGCTTGCTTTAAAAATTTGCAATAAAGACGTTTTTATCTGTACAGAGCGACACTGTGTTTTCTGTAAGCACACAAAAACTAAAGCGCTGATCTCATGAAAGTTTCCCCCTGGCTTGCACTCGTTGTGCAAGGTCACATTCCTGCACTCATTCATTCAAAGTGGCCTCTCACACTGTGAAAGAAGCCAAAGCATTAAAGCGACAGTTCAGTGCAAAAAAAAAAAAGTGTTCACTATGTTCCCCGTTTAATTGGAAGCTCTCAAGATGATTTTGCTGAATGTTTCGCACTGTTGTCCTGTCTCAAGCCATGTTTCATTTTAATATCTTAGAATTAAAATATATTGGATTTTTGGGGTATATATATATATATATATATATATATATATATATATATATAAGCATATAAGCACAAACAAAATTATAAGTATATAACTAACACACACACCACCCTCCTAGGCCCTGCCATCCAAACTGTAAAGAAAGCTGGAATTGATGTGGACGATGTTGCCAACATAGTGACTTTGGCAACTTTGCCACAGACCAATCACTGATCGCCACTGTTCCCGACAAACCAATCACTGATCTCCATTATTCCCGACAAACCAATCACTGATCATCACTGTTTGTGATAACCAATCACTGATCGCCGCTGTTCCCGACAAACCAATCACTGATCTCCATTGTTCCCAACAAACCAATCACTGATCATCACTGTTTGTGATAACCAATCACTGATTGCCACTGTTCCCGACAAACCAATCACTGATCACCATTGTTCCCAACAAACCAATCACTGAACGCCACTGTTCCCGACAATACAATCATTGATCTCCATTGTTCCCAACAAACGAATCACTGATCTCCACTGTTCCCAACAAACCAATCACTGATCATCATTGTTTGTGACAACCAATCACTGATCGCCATTGTTTCCAACAAACCAATCACTGATCGCCACTGTTCCCAATAAAACAATCACTGATCACCACTGTTCCCGACAAACCAATCACTGATCACCACTGTTCCCAAAAGACCAATCACTGATCATCGATTGTGACAACCAATCACTCATCACCGTTGTTTGTGACCACTAATCACTTTTTAAATCCTGCCCCCACACTTCTTTGTTTTAGACTATTCACAGTAATAAAAGTGAGTTATTCCATTCGTAACCATTTCTTTCGTGTCTCCTACTACCACTGCTTCATTTTGTCCATGTTCTTGATAGAATTTTGTAAATATGTAAATACGTAGTTTGTAGTGCTGTGACCAAAGACGAATTCTTTCTATAAGAAATTTAAAGTCTGTTATTTTCTATTCTAATAAAACTCTATTGCTTAATAGTTTCCCTAATGCAAACTTATTCTAAGTGTCTTCAGTAAAACTTCCTTCTGCACGTAACATGTTGATATGTAAATACTCATGACCAATCAATGAATATGTAAATTAGTCCACAATGACTTTTTGAGCATGCATTAACTTCTTAACCGCCAACACTGGATGCGGATGATGATAATAGTCCCACCGACTAATTTAACCAAAATACAGGCCTTCGCAAATACATAAAAAGTTGGGCATTTATTAACGGAAAAGATTTTGGGTATTAATTTCTCCAGTTCCAAACTTAAAGAAGCAAACGTCAGAGACCAAACTTCTAAATTATCTGAGAACGAACAACGATAAAACTATTCCATTTATGGGAACAAAACCAAAACAATTTTCTGCCTTATACATGATAATATAGATAATATAGAGTCACTTCATAATAATATATTTGATAATATAGAGTCAATTCATCTGGTTCTTATTAAAGACGCAATTCAAATTCTGTCCCATCACAAACCAATCACATCTCGGACAACATCCAGAAATCTCACCAACAATCTCACGGTTCTGTATTTTAGGTCTTCCTTCATCTACAGACGTGTGCCTTTGAGGAACTGCTGGCACGAGACCAACGTGCTGAATCCTGCAATTTCAAGGTCCACTCATATGAACTAAATCTTGAGATAAACATGAGGAAGTGATAAGATAAAGACGCTATTTGTCTTACTCCATAAAAATTCTCAAAGACGTGACCTGGAGAAAGTGATCATTACGGTCTGTACTGCCATAAAAGGGGTTTATTAGATTAAATAAAAAGCTGGGATGAAAGGAAGTGGAATGTACAGCATGAACATGAGGGTTTAGTAAAGACCCAGTTTTATTTGAGGTAAATATGAAACCGAAATTCTGCTCTTTTGACCCTTGAAACTCTGTTTCAAGAAACTTCAGGGCAATGATGATGAACTTTCCTTTTAATAATCTGTGATAAAATGGCAACAAGGATCCTCAGCGTTGACAGAAAACTGCTTAAATTCAAATTATCTGCTTTCTTTAAATTGAATGCAAAGCCACAGAATGTAAAAATAAACAAATTAAATCATCTGTGATTGGAATTCTGGCTTTTTTAGTGAGTCAGTCCATTTGGCTCAGAGTCGACTCTTTTGGCTCCCAAATGGCTTAAACTTTTACCTCATTCAATTACCAAATGCAAACGAATCAAATGTCCTTAGGACCCTGACCAGGATAAAGTCCTAATTAAATTGAATGGATTCATGTTAATATACAGATGTTGAAGAGAGGTTTCCATGGAAACATTTGGATAAATTAGACTGCAAGAGTCACAGCATTGCCTACACCAACAAATAAACAGAAAAAAGTCCATATATGTGAATTGGCTCAAAGAGTCGACTTGGTCACAAGAGACACGTCTCTATATATCAAGCACCTAAATTCCAAGTCCACAGTTCTTGTACAAAGTTCACAGCTGGTTCAAGATGAACTCATTGAACTCCTGAAGTGGCAAAAACAAGAAAAACTCACACAGCAGTGACACGATCTTTGAGTCCCAGCTGTGTCTCATAACTAAAATGTCCTAGTCTATTTTTTTTAAAGTTCACAAATTACAGCTGAGCACTACACAACAGCTCCAGGTGTGAAATTTGTAAAACCGTAGCGGCACCAGACAACATCAGTACTCTTTTCAGGGGAAAGTCACTAGATTACATCATAGACTAATTTGCATATTCACTGAAACGTCATTATCATTTGCATATCTAAACATTACGTAAGGATTTTCTGAAGACAAAATAGAATATTTTTTTATCAGAATAGAAAAAAGATGAATTCAATTCAATTTTATTTGTATAACGCTTTTAACAATGGATATTGTAACTAAGCAGCTTTACAGAAATACATAAATTCAGGATATAACAAGTCATCTTTGGTCTAATAACTACTTATTTAAAGTATTTACAAAATACTATAATTCCTATACAGAACGCAGAAAAAATGAAACACTGGTAGTCGGGAGTTGGGAAATAGACACGAAAGAAATGGTTATGAGTGGAATAACTAGTTTTTAAAACAAAGAACAATGCAGTCTGTAGGTGGAACGAATAGTGATTAGCTGTTGGGAAGAATGGGGATCAGTGATTGATCACAAATAAGTTGATTCTTTTAGTGATTGGTGTCATTTGAGAACAAGTCGCTCTTTGAGGTCACTGCACCGTCATTAGTGAACGAATAGGCACTTTTGGCTGAACATCGAGAGCCCATTCGCCTTTGTGAGCTGTTTTTGTTTGTAGATGTAGACATCATTTTTTGCAATATGATGTAATCTGTCCCTCCCAATACAGTTATCAGGAAAAACTTAAATGAATCTTAAATGAAGCACAGAGCCATTAGTGCATCGATGCTGATACCTAACTGATTTAACAATAAATGTTAAGACATTGCTAGCTCTAAGATGTCACCATGGATGGCTGCCTCCGTCAAGTGCCCTCCAGTGCTTTGTTTGTATTATTCCCTGCCACACCAATTCACTCAAACACACCAGAGATGAAGATTCTGCTCAGTGTTTACATGCCACCACAAACCTGCATGAGAGAGGCTCTTCAACTTCTTAGGATCCAGATCAACTGTATGGAGCTGAAGTATCCAGCCTCTCCCCTCAGCATCTTGGGGGGCTTTAACAGAGCAAATCTCAACCATGAACTTCCCAAATACAGGAAACATATTAAGCGTCCCACCAGGAAAAAGTCCAGGACAGACCAAAGCTACACTGTTTTAGAACGATGCCGACTGCTCTGTCCCGCCAGCTACAGGCTTAGCAGATTTCTGCTTGTAGATGATAGACCACTAGATAGTGGTCAGAGTGACCACACATTTCTGCTTGTAAGTGGGAAGAAGATGATAGACCACTAGATAGTGGTCAAAGTGACCACACATTTCTGCTTGTAAGTGGAAAGAAGATGATAGACCACTAGATAGTGGTCACTCTGAAGTGGTCTAGATGATAGATGATGATAGACCACTTCAGAGTGACCACTATCTAGTGGTCTATCATCTTCTTCCCACTTACAAGCAGAAATCTGCTAAGCCTGTAGTCACCACCCTGAAGAGATGAGCTACGGAGGCTATGTTAGAAATACAAGAGAGCTTTGACTGCATGGGCTGGAGTGTGTTTGAAACTGCAGCTGATGATGTAGATGAGAACACTGACTCTGTGACAACATATATCACCTTTTGCAAGAGCATACTTGTCCCCACCAGAACTCGAAGAAAATCCAACAAACCATGGTTCACTGCAAAACTCAGACAGTTACGGCAGGAAAAGGAAGTGGCCTACAGACGTGGAGACAGGATCCGCTACAACAAGGCCAGAAACACACTGGCTAAGGAAATCAGAGTAGCTGAAAGCAAGGTTTCGGCTAATGACCTGGTATCAGTGTGGCCTTCAAGACTTCTCCAACTTCTAGAAACTCTCCCCCACTCTGCCAAGAACCAAAGACTGGCTGATGACCTGAATGTGTTCTCCTGCTTTCCAGCCTGCACTAATGATCCATGAAGATGATGTAAGGGTACTCTAAGAAAGAAGGAACGTTTCAGGACCTGACAAGGTCTGTCTGAAAGTCACGTGCAGATCAACTAGCCCCAGTCTTCATTCAGATCTTCA
This sequence comes from Pangasianodon hypophthalmus, assembly GCF_027358585.1. Classification (NCBI taxonomy): domain Eukaryota; kingdom Metazoa; phylum Chordata; class Actinopteri; order Siluriformes; family Pangasiidae; genus Pangasianodon; species Pangasianodon hypophthalmus. The sequence continues at coordinate 29,542,151 of NC_069714.1, forward strand.
ATAGATAACTGGAGCTGTGTTGTCCCATCTTGCTTCAAAAGCCCCATCATCCTCCCAGTACCCAAAAAACCTGGCAACATGACAAAGAACAAATATAGGTCCATTGCTCTGATGTCTGTAATGAAAGCAGCAGGTGAAGCTGGGTGAAATCACATCCAGCACTCTAAGCACTGGAACACCCCCAAGGGTGTGTGCCCTCCCCACTGCTCTCCTCCATCTACACCAATGACTGCAGCTCTAGTGACCCCTCTGTCAAAATCCTGAAATTTGCAGAAGACATGACAATCATCAGCCTCATCCAAGATGACGATGGGTCTGCATACAGACAGAAGGTTGATCAGCTTACACTCTGGTGCAGTTGCAACAACCTTGAGCTAAACACCCTCAAAATGGTGGACCTTCAGGAAGAACCCTCCACCATGATCCCGCTTCACCATTCTCAACACTGTGACAGTGATAGAATCCTGAAGTTTTCTCAGAATCACCATCTGCCAGGACTTTAAGTGGGAGACCAATGCAGTCTCCATCATAAAGGTGGTGCAACAGACGATGTACATGTTGCACCAGCTGAGGAAGTACAACTTGCCTAAGGACCTGGTGTACCAATTCTACAGAGCTGTCTTTGAGTCCATCCTCTACACATCCATCAATGTCTGGTTTGGCGCTGCCACCAAAACAAGATAAATTCAGACTACAAAAGATAGTCAAGGATAGCAAAGTGGATCATCAGCACCAACCTCCCTCCCTCCAGGACCTGTACTAGTCTCTAGTCAGGAAATGGGCAGTTTAACACAAAAAAAAAAAAAATCACAGAGGATCCTTCCCACCCTGGACACAGCCTGCTCAAGCTTGTCCTCCCCGGGATTCACTAAAACATCCAGGTTCTTTCAATTAGCTGTCACACTTAGGAACACTCACCCTAGACATGGGCCTCTTCGGTCTCACTTATCCTGTGCTGTGCAATATTTGATCTCTATGCAATACTTGAACTTTTGAGCAATACTAGTAGCAATCACTGAACAACCGTTACTGATTTTTGTTTGCATAGTTTACCTACCTCATCTGGTGAAGTATATACTGTACGCACTGTCTAAGTAGTAAATTATGTCCATTTACACCTTTTATGTGCAAGTATGGTCAAGTAGTCCACTGTTTTTTTCTTTTTTTTTTGGTGAGCACTGTAGGGATCATTGTAAACTGGCAACAAACATGAATATATGAACAAGCATACGCGGCCAATAAAGCTGATTCTAAATAATTTAAATAGCTTCTGTGAAACACAGTGCAAAGTAATGTTTTGTTACGCAGTTGGTAGAGTAAGATTTCATGAAAACACATCACACACATTTAAGGAAAGAACATCAACCAACAGTCATAATATTGCAAACTTTTTTCCTGTTTATAAAAAAAATGGCAATGATCCAAAACAGGCGATTCTTATCAGTGAGCTGAGCCAAATTATACGACTCATTAAAACGGGCCATAATCCCTTCACTCGTATAAAAGTTGTGTGACCACCCAAGATTGAGCAGTGACTCAGCTTTTTTTTTGTGCAAGACCTTGAACTCGGCGAACTTGGCTTAGAAAGGGAAATGTTGAGGCAGGAGTGTACTTCTTTTTTTTTGCATTAACTCCAAACAATACTCAGAAAACGTGAACGCTTAGGGAACTGGAACAGATTTCGAAAGAACCAAACAAACATTTTTGGTCCCACAAAAAAAAAAAAAAAAAGTCTTTATAAATTACACTCAATACAAATGTGTTTATGTTTCGAACAAAGCTAATTCTGAAATACAAAAGACAGAGATACAAGTTCAAAATCTTCATTTCTCACACGTCTCCAAACATATTGATGCAATTCACACAATCCAGACCACATTTTGTACAATGTACTCCATTGTTCCTTTCTATTTCTAAAGTAACAACTATATATGGATAAAACCGGCTCCAGAACAGCCACTAAAATAGCTGCAGATTTCATTTTACCCATTTACTATCAGAGTTCATGGTAAACACGTTTCCTATATATTATCTCCCTAATTTGTAGATGATGTTTGTGCCATCTGGATTTGGATTTTAAAATCTTCATCTGATTTTTATGCTTTATTTTAAAATTGTATATCAGGTATTTGAATTGATGAATAGCAATATTCAATAAAGTCAATTTTATAATAATCACATGTACAAAATACTAATTTGTGTCAGCACGATGCATTTCAAATTCATTCAAACATAAGCATTATATTTCTTGTATGCTGATTGGCTGAAACAGCACCGACCGAGTTTAAACCGTGGTGCAGCAGCAAATTTTGTACATCTGATTAGTTTTAAATTCGGATTTCAAGGTGAATTCAGGATTTACAGGAGGAAACCGGAGAACCCAGAGGTGAACATGGAGAACACGTGAAACTTCATACAGACAGAAAGCCGAGCTCTGGATTGAACCGTGGAGCTGTGAGATGGCATCAGTACCTGCTGTCGCGCTAAATTCAAACTAGGTTCATAATTTCAAAATAAAACATATTTACAAAATTCAAATCGATGGCACAAATGTTTTATATATGCCAAACAAGATCTGTGCAACATTTTTATTACCATTCATTTAATTATTACCATTAGAACCATAGTGGATGGGGTTTGTGTGTGTGTGTGTGTGTGTGTGTGTGTCTTGGTTGGTGTTCAACTAAGAGTTAACATAGCTCGAAACCCAGCTAAAGTCCGTCTTTCTCACTCTCCTCAGTTCCCTTTCCTCCTCTTTAGAGAGCTGCAGAGATGGCTCCTGGGCAGAGCCCAGAGATCGAACTTCCTGTTTACGCTCGCTTGTTTCCATTTCCTCCTCCGAATCAACTTCCTCCTTCTCTCTCTCTACTTCCTGTTCGAGGGGCTCCTTCTCTTCTCTGTGCAAAAACAGTAAAAGGTCAGAGAGTGTCAACCATGATACAAAACGCAGAGCATGAATGCTAAAACCATGCGAAGCTCTTAATATGGAGGAGATTCTGTCTCAGATTAAGGTGAAAAAATGTGAAATGCAATACACAAACACTTGCAATAGTGACGTGCAAACAATGCGCCACACTCTTCATCGCATTGCTGTGACATTGCTTGATCTCTTCAGTGGAAAACAATCAGCAGAGGACTGCTTTTTAAGAATTAAACTCATCAGAAGTGAAAGCACTTCACTTTGTTACACTGCTTTTCACTGCCATCAGTGTGTTGCAGTCGTGCCACACTGAAATGCAATCACTTTTCAATCACAGCTGTACTCCATGGCACGGCTGTGAGAAGAACCTCACGGCGTCTTTCCAGACGGGATTACCATCCATGTAAATAAATATTCACAGCTCAGAGCAGGACGTAGTAGTTATATTATCAATTAACCACCTCTCTTTGTTCAGGACAGCATTACGCTGAGCGTTTGTGCTGTTGGTTTCTCTCATCAAGTGTAGGCCATTTTTATACGTATCTATATTGTTTTTTTTTAACAAACACGTGTGTATATTTCCTCTCAGCGTAATCATTTAGTAAAGTTGTGTGTACATGTTTTCAGCCAAACGTGAACTAAAAATTCCTGCCACATTTACAAAAGTTTTCTTCCTAAGTGTGGCATGCTCCAAATCTTCCAGTAATGCAGCTCAGCCACTGCAGCGCTTCGGCTCCCACAGACACACTAACGCTTCCTCCTTTTATAGGGCGCCATTACTTTTGTCATAACAGAACTAGCTAGTCTTGTTTGTTTTAATTCATGGATTTGATGTAGAATTGCTTTCTTTCAATTCATTAATATGAAGTGACTGAGTTTCACAAAATATTCATTAAACTGGTGTGTTAGTGGAAATAAAATGAGCGTTTTAATAAACGACATCGTAATCTGTATATAAAATTGCAGTAACTCATCAACAATTACACAATTTGAAGATGATCAATCAAGCGAGTCTCCTTATATGTAAATTTACACAAACTCGGTAGCGAAAAGTCGAAGAGAATTGTTTTTTGGATTTTTAAATAAATTTGCAAGACCATGTACTACATGTGTCAGATAAGCTACGCGTCTTTGTATCCAAAGGCTGTGCATTAGACATAAAATAATAATAATAATTATATATAAATATAACATTTATATATTAAGCATAACAGTAGTCAGAACTGAGAATGTTGTGTATATTACATAATTTATATATACATTTTTATGTATATACAAATATTTTATAATTATGTATCAGGTTAAGATTCCATTCTGCTATCACCTCAGACATTCGCTTCTAAAGACAGGTCTGTGTACAGATGTATGACTCAGCAGCCTTGTCATGACTCAGCAGCCGCTCTGCCATGACGCTGCGGAAAGGAAGGGTGTCGTACCTGGTCCCGTTGGAGATGAGCAGAGATTTGACGAACATTGAGCACAGGACTGAGGCTGCAGGAAGCACGTGAGCTGGAGTGTGCAGCAACTACAGACATCAAATCAACAAAAGACAAAAGGGGATAAATTCACAGTGATAAATTTAAATATTTACAATATATTTTTGTGAATCCATTTATTTCTGTAAAGCTGCTTTGTGACAATGTCCATTGTTAAAAGCGCTATACAAATAAAATTGAATTGAATTGAATTGAAAAGACGAACAGGTCAGGAGAAACACACACACACACACATACACACACACACACACACCAAATAATGTAAAATACAAATACAAAAAAACTCCACACTCTTTTATACTGTGACACAAAATACGATAATCGTAGAGCTGACCTCTTTAATGGCAGCTGATCCCTGAGGAAGCTGCGCTCTGTCAGGGGCCTGACTGGAAGCTGAGTCCTTCTTCTCCTGCGCCGGGTTGTGTTTCCCCAGCAACAGGTAAAACGGTGTAACCGCCACACTGTCATCAACCAGCAGCTACAGGACACACACAAATTTACCACAAATTAAAGAAGCGCTCCAAGAAAGCTGCACAGTTCTTGATTCATTATATTTCCACAAATACAGTCAATCATTTGGGACATTTGGGTACCTTGATGTGATTATAAACGTATCGTTTTTAGTTCACTGTGAAAAATAACATATTCCCATAATAGATTCTATACAATTTATGTACTTGAAATAAAAAAAAAAAAAACCCACAAAACACTTATAAGTATGTTTAAGATCCTATCTTATGTATGCAGCAGTATAAAATCGCAGGCTATTCAAATGAATTTGAACACTGAATCAAATATTCAAAAGAATTTGAATACTGAATCAAATACTCAAATGAATTCAAATATTGAATCATATATTCATAATGAAATAAAACACAATCAAATATTTAAATGAAATCAAATATTGAATCAAATATTCAAATAAATTGAAATACTGATTCTTGTTCAGATGAATGTGAACACTGTGCCAAATATTGAAATGAATTTGAATACTGAATCAAATATTTAAATGAATTCAAATACTGAATCAAATATTCAAATGAATTTGAATATTAAATTTTTTAAGTAAACAAAATTTGACTGACATTTATGCATCAATACAGAATCGCTTGCAAGTCTGACACTTCAAACATGTTTATTTTTCCCATCTCTTGTAAATACAAGACTGAATCTTCATATATTTGTTTTAAATTACATCATTACGCTGCATGAAGTCATAAATAAGTAAACAACTTTGAAACTATTCCAGCATTCCTCTATAATTTAGCCGTGAAACAGTGAAGACATTTAGATATTTGTGGAAGACAGATTTCCATAACTTCTTAGCTACATTCGCTAACGCCCAACTATTCTTTTAAACACAGCAATATTGAGCCCAAATGAGATACATAGATCTTTAGAGGTAATCTGAAAAGCAGGAGTCATGGAATGTGTTGATAAAACACTGACCTGTTTCCTCGAGTTCAGTATTCGCTCATCCTCTGTTCTGGTGCTGAAGGTCAGTAAGTCCTGAGAGAAAGTCAAGGTGAGGACAGTATACATACACACAAGTGAACTTGGTCTACATTTCACTGTCTGAACTAGCTATGGACACTTGCTGCTTTTAAAACATTCATTTCATCCATCACGAAACACGCCAGAATGAATATTCACTCAAATTTTCATAATATTTACGTTTAAAAGAGTAATGGGACAAATCTAAATGCGTATAAATGAACACGTCTGTAATGTTGAGTTTAAAAGTCGTACCATGTTCTCGGTGAAGAAGTAGAGGCGAGATCTGTTGAGCCACTGCGTCCTCTCGTCACAGCTATCCAGCGGCTCATCTCTTGGAGCGAACACAGAGCGCTGAACTTTTCCTGAGCACACGGCCTTCTGGGTAAACAGGGGCCTCGGCTCGCTGGGTTTGAAAACAAACACTGCACAGAGAACAGACAACGGGCTAGCATTGTGTTCCATTCACCTTTTAGTCCATCTTTCCTATCCCCGGTCCTGCACCCCAAACCCCCGGGTCCCACCTCCTGAAAACTCTGGCTACTGGCCCTGCCCTTAGCTTCCACTTCCCTAACCCCAGGTTCCACTTGCATAGCCCCGATTCCTCCTTTCCTGCCCCCTAACCCTCCCCACAGTCTTAAACTTTCCTTCCAGGATTAGGCTTTCCTCAGACTTTCCAATCCCTCTTCCCTATAACCTTAATCCCATCCCACTTCCCTAACCCCCCACACTCTCCCTTCCCCATAACCCCAATCTCTCTTGCCTTTAACCCCAATCCTGCTTCCCTAACCCCCCCATTCTCACTTGTCTATAATCCCAATCTCCTACTTCCCCATAACTCCCAATCCCTCTGCCCTATATCCTCAATCCCACTTCCCTAACCCTCCCATTCTTTCTTCCCCATAATCCCAATCTCTCACTTCACCACAACCCTAATTCCTATAACCTCCTTCCCTATAATCTCATTCCTGGTTCCCTAGCCCCCCACTCTCACTTCCCCATAATAACCCCAATTCTGCTTCCTCACACAACCCTAATCTCCGAGTCCCATATCCCCCAATCCCACATCCCTGCAACCCCAAACCTGCCCCCCCATAACTCCCAATCCATCCTGCTTCCCCATAACTCCCAGTCCATCCTGCTTCCCCATGACCCCCAATCCATCCTGCTTCCTCATGACTCCCAATCCATCCTGCTTCCCCATGACCCCCAATCCATTCTGCTTCCCCACAACCCCCAATCCCGCATCCCTAACCCCTTGGTCCCACTTCCCTAAACCCCCAGGCCAAGAAACACTGTTTCAGGGCATAGGGCTAATATGGAGGACAAAATAAGCCAACTATAAATTATTACTCCTATACTATGCGCTAGATCAGATTCTTTATTTGAGATGTGTCTCAGGTGAGAACTGGACAGGAGAATAGCACTGATGAATGAGTTTATATACTTACAGTCAGTGTTTCCAGAGTGGTGGCAAAATGCAGCCATGTTTTCAGACAGAGGGTCTGACCGCAGCATACACACATCCATTGACGTGCTCCATTCCACTGTGAGGAAACCACAGGGTCAGTCAATACAGCTGACCACACAGACACACACACACACTAAAACACCACAGACTGTCCACAAACACTCTCCTGATCAAAGTCCTGCTCAAAGTCAGGTTTGTTGAGACAGGTGTCCCTCTGGCATCTCTCTCACACACTCACACACACACACACACACACAGAATACTAACGTGAGCAGGTGAGGAGGTTCCAGCAGCACAGCACATTTTTAGTGGTGGTGCCGAGCAGGTATCTGGAGCAGCTCAGACGCCCAAAGCAGAGATCCCTGGAGGATGAAAGCAGTCAAAGATTAGCATATTTTAACCTCCATCACTTCCATCTTCACACATTCCTGACAATTTTTTTTTATCGTGACTTATAGCAAGACTTTCCCCTACACAATACAAACTGTTTTACCGTCTCAACAGTCCATCACTAGACAAATATATATATTATTTAATTGTACGGCTCAGGGAGCAAAACACAGGCAATGCAATAAAATTCTTTGTGTTTGCTCTCTCTTACATAAACTATTTGGCATATTTTACTTTCATTTAAAGCAGCAGTTTGTAACAGTCATGAATTTATGATTCTGATTCAATCACCCTGGTGGTTGAAATGTGTTACTGTAAGCAAACGAACGTTTCGTAACATCAGTGTGTTCAGCATCTTTTGGTTGCAGAGGCAAGTGAAGACACATTCAAACAGTATGAGTTTTTAAGTAAAATTAAATGCTGTTTTCTCTAGGCTTATTGTGAATAGTTACAAATAGAAATACATGGCAGATAATTACTCGGCTATACAGCAACTTATAAATGAAAGACAAACAGCTCCCTACTGATGCGATCTGGAGGCCTGAAAAGTCCCAAATTACAAAGTAAAGTGATTAAAAGATAACCCGTAGATATTACATCAGATTCCCTCTGTGTTCCTCACTAAGAAAATAAACTGTCCAGTGCACCTTTCTCCAAAGCTAATCTGATCCAAAGCTAATCTGATCTAAATTCAGCCAACTTCAATAAAAAGCTACAGAAAGTCAATCAGATTTTGGCCTTTAGACAGGGTTAACATTGCGGATGTCCATGAGTATTCACAAGTGACAGTGATGATCGATGAGGACAACACCTGCAACTTTTACACTGACCAAAGTCCAGCACTAAGCAGCAAGATATAAAACCAGTAAAATATAAACGTGCCATAAATCACGATTGAAAATGTTGTGATTTTGGATTTTTGTGGTTAGTGGTATTGAAAGTGGTGAGAAAATACAGTCCAAACAAATACACCATCACTTTGATAACTGAATATCCATATTTTTCTTTCTGGAAATATACTATAGCCATTCCAAAATCTTTTGGATACCATGATTGTGGCATGTTTCAACTATAACCCCCACCTGATGGCCCCCGGAGGCTGGCACAGCGTGGTCAAAAGCCCCCAGGTGTCCACGCTCCACACCGTCACCACCTCCCCGAAGCTCACAGCCAGCAGAGAGCCATCAGCTGAGAAACAGCAGTTGGTCGGTCGCAGGCCGTGGTAGCTGCCCACAAAGTCACATGACCAGGAGGCCTGTTCCTCTGCGGAAAAAAAAAAAACAACACAAACGCTAGGCTGAGGACAGGAAGAAACAGGACGGGAGACGTTAGGCACAATTCCAGTTTGGAAAAAATAAAACCTTCCCATGATCTTTTACTTCCCTTTGTACTTTCTTCTAGGAAAAATAATACTTCCTCAGGGAGCTTTTCTATTTATTTACACCATTGTGTGTGTGACTGATGTTCACCAACCAGAGGACATTAGTCTTGTGGCTAAAACAAAAGGTGAGACTTTAAATTAGATTGTTTTATAGTGTTTTAGTGTTCTTTTAAAAGAAAGGAAGCAGAGGAAGTGAACAAGCCCTTGTTCTCTTTTGGACTTCGACCATAAAGGCCTTCATTAATCCATCATGATCAGGGCTGAATTTCCCAAAGCAGAACAACCAGCACAGTCAAAATAAATTTCACACTTCAATTACTATTCAATTTTTAATTTTTATGTATTTGAAGAAGGGAGAAAAAAAAAAAGAATCACACTTGAATGTATGTAATGCTCCTAAATGACTCCTCTTTGTCTAAAGGACTTTTTGGGGCTTTTTGAATACCTGACTTTTTTGGTTAAATAACTCTCCTTGTGGTCTAAACGACGCTTTATGGCTACACGGCGCTAAATGACTGAATAAATGCATGCATTTGAACTTTGCCATACTTTTTTCAAATTGCATAAATTTTCTAATTAGGTATAAGAAACATCCATGTTTCATTTACAGCAGATTCATTTCCAGGAGGTGTTCATTAAAAGTAATTATCTTTAAAAGGAAATAAGAAAAAAACTGGTTATGTCGCTCATTTTACACATTATTCAAAATGTGTGTGAAGTCTTGCTTGTCTCTCTTACAGAGTGAGACACAGCCACAGAGAGGTTGCTGTAATGAAGCCAAGGGTGCCAATACTTTAATCTTAGTCAAACAAAAGGGTAAGTGAAGATTGAAGATGGTGTATTTATATACCTACATATGCATATAAATCTTTATATATCAAGCTACATATCAGCTTGACAATGTCTTTAGGAGTAAATAAATAAAAAAAATGGCAATAAACTTCTTGCTGTGATTTTCTTTACGTAAGGAATCGACAAAACGTAGTATAAAATTATGAGCTCATAAATATTTAAGTGCAATTTTTAAAGGAATCTGACAACTAAGGAAGCCCTGAGACATAGGTTCTGGGGGAAAAAAAAAAACCTGACATGCTATGTCTTTATTTCAATTAATATCTTGTTATATCGACACAGTGTCCTGTTATTCTGACTTAACTCATTATTTTGACAAGAACTCGTTATTTCAATTTCTCTCTTTATTATACCTCATTATTTTGACTTAATATTTGAACTTAATATTTCAGTATATTGACTTTGTATACCGTTATTTTGACTTATTTGTTAGATTGAATTAGCACCTTGTTTTTTCAAAACTCGTTATTTCAAAATATCATATTACAAATAATCTCTATTTATTTATTTATTTATAAATATATTTATATATTTACAGTATCAAAAATTATTTTGCTCTATCATCTTGTTATATTTAATTGGTAGCTTTACTTCGACAGTAACTCGTTATTTCAATTTATCTTAGTAAGACACGTCACTATTTTGCCTTAATATCTCATTATTTCAACTTATGTTACATTAACTTAGTATCTAATTTTTGATAACTTGTTATATCATCTTTTCTATTTTGATACACTGACTTAATCTCTCATTATTTCATATTTAATATCTCGTTATCTTTACTATTATTTTAACAATAACTTGTTATTTCAAGTTATTACTTCAATATTACAACACATCTCATTATTCCAACTTAATATCTCGTTATATTGATCGTCTCATTATTTTGACAACTTGTCTTGCTATTGTCTCATTATTACGACATACAGTATGTTGTTATTTTGACTAAATATTCAAGAGCCCACATTCTATTAATAAGACTGATTTATTGAATATTAGCTTATAGGTCTTATTCTGTATGCTGTTTCTGAGATAATACGTAAGCTATACGGTGTTTTATTGGTAAGTCAATTAAATGTGTTTGGGTACAGGTCAAGGGTTTGATTTCTAACCCTTTGACTGAAGAACTATTCAAAAGAATAGTGAAGTCAAAATAACAAGCTCTTAGCTATTATGGAATAAAGACATAAGCACTTTTTCTCCGCGACTCGCAGCTCAGGGCTTCTGCAGACAACACGCCGGTGCTGCATGTATACAAGATAACGACTATATAATGTCCATCACTACAGATTATCCCTACAGCAAAGGCTATTACCAGCTTTTCATTCTGGAGCTCTTTATTAAATACAGACATGGCGTATAAATGGAACGAGGATGTGGGAGGTGGAACTCACTCTGCGTGTCTGAGTCTGAGCCGAGCAGCCAGACTTTAAACTGGCCGTCTTTGGCGGTGGTCACCAGCATGGTGGTCTCTGTGGCAGGGCTGAAGCACATGGCTGTAATCCCATCATTGTGGGCAGCCGTTATGGTGGTGTTCAGTTCAAAGCTGAGGAGGAAGAGAAAGGTTAGAGCTACAGACAAAAAAAAATGCTTTAATAGGGAAATATGGCCGTCTGGGAATTTAGTAGAATTTTAAATATCCAAGTCAGGTCTTTTCATACAAGTACAGAACTTTAAACATGTACCTTTGCGCCTTCTCATCGTAGCCCCAAAGCTTAAGAGAAAACTCGAGACTGGAGTCTTTGCCACTTCTCTCCTCCACCGTCGCCAACCACGAGCCGCGGACGTCGAACGCTGCCTTCACCACGTCAAACTGGCTCAGGCCTGCCTCGTAGATGTACTCCTGCTGCACTATGTCAAGCTGGAAGAAAAAAAAATTAATTAGATGAAAATCAGCAGAGTTCTGTGCAAAAATTTGTGCACCCTGTGGTTTCTGGGTTGCCCTGCATTCATACAAGAAAGCAGCAAGTCTGTTGTGTGGCTTGTAGTTTGTCTCTTGTAGGCGTGGCCTGTCCAGCGTTTTTTTCAAAGCTCAGATGAGAAACCATTTTAGCTATATATAGCTTCTAAAGCTAATTAGATAAACAAAAATGAACATGTTTGAATTACATGTCATGTGGCTGGCTTTCTACCGGAAACACTCTCTGTACATATTTAACGAGAGATCGTATACGACAAGATAAGATGAAACATTACCCTGGTTATAAAGTTTTCTTCCGTTTTTTTTAGTTTGACAGTAAATTGGAACTAACTACAAGTAAGGAACTAAAGTTGGGAGAGGGTCCGAGGAATCATTCGAACCAATGAATCATAGATAATTTGCATAGCGATAAAAAAAAAAATAAAAAATCACAATTCAAAAGTCATCTGTTGCTGAAACTGCACACGTACAGAGAAAATGAAGGATCACCTGTCACTCTGACGCTAGCGCGAATGAAAAATGAAATGTGAGTGCATTCTGCAACAAGAAAACGCCTTAAAAATTATACACACACACTATATGGCCAAAAGTTTGTGAACACCCGACCATAATATGTGCTTGTTGAACATCTCATTCCAGATTTATTCCTCCTGTGTTTGCTGTTATAATAAGCTCCACTCTTCTGGGAAGCTTTCCACTAGATGTTGGAGCGTGGCTGTGGGGATTTGTGTTCATTCAGCTACAAGAGCATTAGTGAGGTCAGGCGCTGATGTTGGTGAGGAGGTCTAGGGTTCAGTCGGTGTTCCAGTTCATCCCAAAGGTGTTCAGTGGGGTTGAGGTCAGGGCTCTGTGCAGGACACTCGAGTACTTCCACTCCAAACTTCACACACCATGTCTTCATGGAGCTTGCTTTGTGCACAGGGGCATTGTCATGCTGGAACAGGTTTGTGCCTCTTAGTTCCAGTGAAGAGAAACTGTAATGCTACAGCATACAGAGACATTCTATACAATTGTGTGCTTCCAGCATTGTGGCAAGAGTTTGGGGAAGAACCACATGTGGGTGTGATGATCAGGTGTCCACAAACTTTTGGCCATATAGCGTAGAAATAATATAAACAGAAAATAATCTGAAAAGAACCAAAAGCCAAAGGTTTGCCATGACCCTCAGTCTCCAATAAAAAGAATTTTATTCAAAAGGTATAAACCTTTGGTCTCAGCTGTATACTGGCTTAATATATAAATATTTAACTCCATTTGTTTTTAGTATATACACTCTACTGTATGTTTCTATTCTGTGTTTGATATATATGTGTTAAGAAGGCACACTGGAGCAGTACTGTGACGTCGTTGTTCAAGAAAATGATAAATTTATAAGTACAAATGGAGTTGCTTGATTAATTAAAATGTCATTTTTTCTTTACTGCTTTACATTACAACGGTAATATATTAATTAAAACAAACTGGTAAAGCCGTGATGCATTGTGGGCGAGTATTTTTTTTTGTTGTTGTTGTTTTTGGAAGATGTCATTTAACACGATGCACACACACAATTTAAAATCGTTTAAGAGTATACATTTACATTCAGCAACAGCAGAAAATGGAGACTACGCTGCATGCGAGCAGTGTGAGGGGTTTTCCATTCTCCAGATTTTAAGTAACTCTTTAATCCGCCCCCAAAGCCCTGCAGAGCCATGACTAGGCGGTTTCATGTTTAAAAAAAAAAAAAAAAAAAAAATCTACAGAAAATATCTCTGTAGCTCATGTGATTTCATGTGAAAGATGCTTACACCACATTCCGCTTTCCAGTGGAAACATGCACACAACACGGACTGTGTCATGTGATCAGTCACAACACACACATGGGGCAAACTAAACAAATTAAAATAATATGACACTGTTTCAAGTTCTTGTTCTTGCTCAACAATTTCTTGACTTTTCTTTCCTTTTTTTTTAATAAATCAGCGAAGTCAGTGAGGCTGCGTTAAGAGTCCAGAAAAACAGTAACCTTTCTTCCACATACAGAAAAGATTAAATTATTTTTTGATATGCACCGTGAAGAAAACACAAAGCTACACCGTAATGTTTATGTTAAGTAATTTTATGCAGCTTTGACTGAAAGTGACTAAATGACTCTTTGGGCTGAATAATGACTCCCCTTTGTGGTCTAAATAACTCACTTTATAGCCTAAATGATTCTTTGTGGCATAAATGATTCCCTTTTGTGGCGTCAATGACTGACTTTGTGGCGTCAATGACCCACTTTGTGGTTTCACTGACTCACTTTATAGCCTAAATGACTCTCTATGTGGCTAGATATCTCTCTGTTGCCTAAATAAATGTTTGTGACCTATGTCACACTCTTTATAACCTAAATGAGTCTCTGTGGCCCACAGTAGACCTTCTTTTGTGGCTAAATGTCTCTCTTTGTTGCCTAAACAATGATCTTCATAGTCTAATTGACTCTTTGTGACTAAATGACTCACTGTGGCTTAAATGGCTTGTTATAGCTAAATAGCATTTTGTGTCTATATGACTCTCTTTGCGGCTTAAATGACCCTTCTTTTAGCCTAAATGACTCTTTGTGGTCTAAATGACTCTCTCTGTGGCCTAAATGACACTCTTTATAGTCTAATTGACTCTTTGCAGCCTAAAAGACTCTCTCTCTGTGGCTTAAATGACCCTCTTTGTGGCCTAAATGACTCTCTCTGTGGCTTAAATGACCCTCTCTGTGGCCTAAATGACTCTCTCTCTGTGGCCTAAATGACTCTCTCTCTGGCTTAAATGACTCTCTCTCTGGCTTAAATGACTCTCTCTCTGGCTTAAATGACTCTCTCTCTGGCTTAAATGACTCTCTCTCTGGCTTAAATGACTCTCTCTCTGGCTTAAATGACTCTCTCTCTGGCTTAAATGACTCTCTCTCTGGCTTAAATGACTATCTTTGTAGCTTAAATGACTCTTTGCGGCCTAAATGACACTCTCTGTGGCCTGAATGTCTCTCTCTTAGTTTGTTCAAATTTTATTTTCATGGTTTTTTTTCTGTATTTTTTCAATCTAATCTACCATCTACCTAAACAATGATCTTCATAGTCTAATTGACTCTTTGTGACTAAATGACTCACTGTGGCTTAAATGGCTTGTTATAGCTAAATAGCATTTTGTGTCTATATGACTCTCTTTGCGGCTTAAATGACCCTTCTTTTAGCCTAAATGACTCTTTGTGGTCTAAATGACTCTCTGTGGCCTAAATGACTCTCTTTATAGTCTAATTGACTCTTTGCAGCCTAAAAGACTCTCTCTCTGTGGCCTAAATGACTCTCTCTGTGGCCTAAATGACTCTCTCTGTGGCTTAAATGACCCTCTCTGTGGCCTAAATGACTCTCTCTCTGTGGCCTAAATGACTCTCTCTCTGTGGCCTAAATGACTCTCTCTCTGGCTTAAATGACTCTCTCTCTGGCTTAAATGACTCTCTCTCTGGCTTAAATGACTCTCTCTCTGGCTTAAATGACTATCTTTGTAGCTTAAATGACTCTTTGCGGCCTAAATGACACTCTCTGTGGCCTGAATGTCTCTCTCTTAGTTTGTTCAAATTTTATTTTCATGGTTTTTTTCTGTATTTTTTCAATCTAATCTACCATCTACCTAAACAATGATCTTCATAGTCTAATTGACTCTTTGTGACTAAATGACTCACTGTGGCTTAAATGGCTTGTTATAGCTAAATAGCATTTTGTGTCTATATGACTCTCTTTGCGGCTTAAATGACCCTTCTTTTAGCCTAAATGACTCTTTGTGGTCTAAATGACTCTCTGTGGCCTAAATGACTCTCTTTATAGTCTAATTGACTCTTTGCAGCCTAAAAGACTCTCTCTCTGTGGCCTAAATGACTCTCTCTGTGGCCTAAATGACTCTCTCTGTGGCCTAAATGACACTCTTTGTGACCTAAATGACTCTCTTTGTGGCCTAAATGACACTCTCTGGGGCCGAAATGACTCTCTCTTAGTTTGTTCAAATTTTATTTTCATGGTTTTTTTCTGTATTTTTTCAATCTAATCTACCATCACTGCATCTTTAAGTGTATGTGTGATTATTATGGACAAGAATTTACGGAAAAGACGTTTCTCTACTCTAAGAAAAGAACAAAAAATCTGTTTACTCCTGGTTTACTAATGAAAGTCTAAAGGCAAGTGATAACCAGTTACACAATAATACACTTGTTCAAATGTATAAAATTGATGTATAATCTATATAACTGAACGTATATATTATACCTGTATAAACAAACATATAATCTGCATAACTGCAAAAGTAGTTCTGCTTCTCTGAAAGGACCCGAGGGAAGAAAGTGAAGTCATGTGGTTATGATGGCATGTGGTCTTTTAACTGAAAAAGCAGAAAAGCGCTGTTTTTCTGAGTATCTTCCGTATCGCCATAGCAAAAGGTCAAAATCATAAATGCTCAGGATAATACGCGAACGCACTGCATTGCTCCGATGTTGGAAAGTTGGACTTCCTCTCACGTCGGTCTCAACCTCACACTTTTATTGCATGCAGTACTGCATTTGTGTTATAGTGGTACATTTTAAGGCTTTACAGCGGCCCTTAGACTTCTGTTATAAGAGAGTTTGTAAGTGAGAACTGTGCACGTACGCTGTAAATCTGCTTGTCACGATGAAGGGAGTAAAACTGAAGGTGGCCGGGTTTTCCGTTCAGCACCAGCGCTCTGCTGCGTGGATCAATCATCAGATCCGTGTGAATAGCGTCTCCTGAAAAGCAGCGGAGGGAGATCTCGAGTTACACATAAAGACTCATCCTTTTTGCTGAGTCATGGTGAAGTAACGGAGGCTGTACGCGTGTGTGTGCTTGCGTGTACGTGTGTGTAAGCATGCGTACCGTGGACGAGGCCCTGAATCACCGCTGATACTTTGAAGCTGCAGTGGATGATGGTGATCTCTGTAAGGATTACAGAAAAGACAATAAAATAAAAAAATGTAAAATAAATAAATAAGTTTAAAAAATTGTTAAATAAATAAATACATAAATAAATCAGTAAAAGACACATAACCAAGACTGAAGGTGCTAATTATATATCTAAATAATAATAAATTAAATGTATTTTTAAAATAAATTTATGCAATTAAAAAAGTTAAATTTACTTTAATTCAAAAAAGTATTTATAATATTTTTAAACATTTCTTTAAATTTATTTATTCATACTGTATTTCTTCTATCTTAAAATGTACTGTTTATTGTTTTAATCTTTGTCTAATTTTTATCTTTTATGCAAGACTCAAGATGTTCATACAAGTAAAGATTTTTATCATTATTATTATGATTATTATTATGATTATTATTATTAAAACCAGCTTGTTTTTTGGGAACGTGTGTATGGGGTCTCGTACTGTTGTCCGAGTGGCTCGTGCTGTACGTCTGGCCGTCCGCAGACACGGCGATGTGAGAAATGGCTCCGCCCAGACGAGGGAGAAAATCCTTCTTATTGACCTCGGCACAATGCCATTGGACGAGCACAGACTCCGCCCCTCCACTCAGCAGGTGCGTACCTACGGGAAATGAACCACGCTTAAATACAAGGGACTGAAATAACGAGCAGGATTTCGCTGGTCAATATCAAAATCGAGATTATACAACAATTACAGCACTTTTTCTTTTCACACTGAACATTAGAAGTCCTTTAAATGTGTCAGTTTCTGGATTGAAATTAGACACTCTTTAAACACTTTAATTTACTAAACATACTCTTACAGGATATTAATCAACAATTAATTAACTCTGAAGTTAATTAAAGTTCGTTACTATTATTTTATATATTACATCAGCACTTCCTGAAGTGATTTATTTCTGTTATACTACACTGATTAGCCAACGATTACAACGTTTAATTTATTACAGATGAACCACACACGCTTCTTATCCATTTACAGTTACATTTAATGTTGTGGAACGTCCGCGATACAAGATAGTTCGTATTCTCACTTACGTTATAGCAGCTATAAACGGTCGTTCCCTCACCAGCCGCTCTTTTTATCTCTCTCTCAAAGTTAATAATAATACAAAAAAAAAAAAAAAAAAAAAAAAAAAAAAACACAGCTTGTCATGTTACTGAGAAACCGCAACAAAGCGTAAACTTCTCTGTCTGGAAAATATCGGAGAACTTAAAGTTACAGCTTTACCTCTGACACTGGAGACTCCTTCCTGAAAAATGTTAAATTAACATTTCCTTACCTTAAGAAAACTTCACCATATCAACAACTACATGCTTTTCTACGTTACTACTGAAGTGATAAAGTATTAGATCCAGAACATTAACACAAGCTGCTGTTACTGAAAATAGTTAGTGAATTAACTGACGAAGCTAAATTGCTCAAAATTACAGTAATTAAAATGGTTAGCTTCATTCTGTCTCATTGCACATGGCTAATAAACTTATCGAAGTTTTATAAACAGCCTCTTCGTAAAAATCAGGGTCGGGAAAAGGACTGAGAAGCTCCAGCGTGACTCGGTCACTTCGGACAGCTGGTTATGGCTCTAAACCCGCCGAGTGAGCGTCAGTGATTAGTGATTAGTGGCTGAAGTGGGCGTGTCTTACCCTCCGGAGTGAAACACAGGCTGTTAACGGCGTCGTGGTGCCAGTGTTGAGTGGAATACGTGTACTCTTTCTTCTGATTGAAGTTTCTCCTGCGAAACAGAAAAAAAAAACATTCACGTTTCATTTAAACTCTCCGTCTCATCACGATTAAAAAGCGGCTGGCGCACTGATATCATTCCTCACACTACTATTCTTCTTCTTCTCTTTCTCTTCCTAAGGATTTGAGAATAAACTCTAACCCAAAAGATGCTTAATATACAAACTCTGTCGGAAATTTTTTTTAACTTTATAAAACGTATCACTGAAAAATATTTGTGTTAATATATCTAACATTTTCATGTTTAAAGTTTCTCAGATGCACAGCGCAGTCAGCTTTTTTCTCTCCATCATCACTGGTTTCTTTTTCACTCTCTCTCATTCTGTAACTCTTTCATTCCTCGTCCTTCCTCCCCCTCACACGAGTTCTCTCATTTTTTCAAACATAACTTCCCTTACTCGTTCTACTTTTCTAACCTGTTTCATTTCTTCTCTTCTATTTCACTTCTTGCTTTGTCCATTCCGTTTTCTCGTCATCTCTATTTAATACTTCCTTCAATTTTTTTTTATCCTTTTCCTTCTTTCTTCCTCCTGTTCAATTTTTATTCACAGTTCTTTCCTTCCTTTTCCCCATACCACTTTTTAGGGGGCCAAGCACCGAAGGCATCCTATTGTTATTCTACCGTTTCTTCTTCCTCTGGTTAAGGTGTCTATGGCAGCCCACAGAACCATCCGGTAAAAAGTTGTGAGATTTGGCACACTGATTGGGGAGGGTCTAAAGAACATTCTGACCAAATTTGGGCCAAGTGCTGCCAACACTCTAGCGCCACCATCGGGTGAAATTTGGGCCTAATTTGGAAGTACGTTTATGGTCATTACTTTTGAACTGTGTGTCCAAAATTTAAAAGCCTTTTCCGCCATCTTGGATTTTGTCAAAAACTGTTTTTTCGCTACTCCTCCTACAAATTTTGTCCAATCATTACAACGTTTGGCAAACATCGTCTTCAGAGTAACCTTCATGAAAGCTTTCAAAAGATTTTTTAATATTCCAAACGGTTTGTCCGTAGTGGGCCAAAGAATCTAATGGCGAAGCCGCCAAACAGGAAGTGAGGCTGTATCTAAGCAACGACTTTGCACACTGACACAAAACATGGTAGGCATCTTCAGGACCATGACTTGAGGCTATACAACAAATTTCTACTGGTCAAAAGTAACAATAACATGCTAGAAATGCCTACATCTAGCTGCCATTTTAGCTACTCTTCTGCCAAATCTTGTCTAATCACATCATCTTGAGACTTTTCTAAACTTGTAGGGGAAGTGGGGGGAAAAGGCTCAGGCTGATAAGAAAAAACATCAATACTATAGATATTTTTAAATTGTAAGAAGAAAAAAAATTTAGGTCAGAGCAGTGGCAATCACGACCAAAGGTCAAAGTAGCCACAGACAACTCCACAGGTCACAGCAACGCCGCCCTGCTGTCCATTTCTTCATCTAGACCTTTCCTCCTCCAGTGAGAGTTCCATCACCGTCCGCGGTCAGAACACACACGTCATGAGGGAAACTACAAATCACTCTCAAATTGCTTTGCATGAAGTTATAGTTCTGTTTTCCTGTAACTGCTTAGGCAACAACTGTAGCACATCTGTGAAAGTGCAGCTCACCGAGTCTGGGTGCTTGGCCCCCGAAAATGCTGCTTGCAGCTTTAATCTTCATATTTCTTTTCTTCTTCCAATTCCAGTTTTCTTTATTTTGCTTCTTTCTTTCCTCCCTTTGCATTATTATTCATCTCTTCATTTCTTTTTCGTCTTGATTCCTTTCTAATTCCTTCTTTCTTTCTCCTGTTCCATTTTTTTATTTATCTTTCTTACTTTCTCTCGTTCTAGTTTACTTTAACTTGTTTCTTTCTTGCTCTTATTCTAAATAACTTCATCTTTCATTCTTTATTCCTTTCCATTTTTTCATCATCTTTATTTATTTCCTTCTCCCATTCCATTTTTCTTCACCTTACTTCTTTCTTTCTTCTTCCAATTCCATTATTGCATTACTGCATTATTCCATTATTGCATTATTCCATTATTCCATTATTCCATTATTGCATTATTCCATTATTGCATTATTCCATTATTGCACTATTCCATTTCTTTTTCATCTTGTTTCTTTTTTAACTTTCTTTCCTGCTCCTGTTCCATTTTATTCATATTTTCTTCTTTCTTTGTTTCAGTTTTTCTTCATTTAGCTTATTTTTTTCCTTCCTTCCATCCCTCCATTTCCTATAGCTCTTTGTAATCACTCTGTATTTCCTTCAGGAAACGTAAACCGGGTTAAAGATCATTTTATCCAACTAGTAATTTTGTCCACCTCCTTTTTTTCCCCCCAAACTTGAACATTCGTGTTTAAAGTGGTCAGTCTTTAGTAAACATACAATATTATTACTGTAGTTTTTGTTGCTATTATTATTATTATTATTATTGTTATTATTATTAGACCCGGTGTAAAAGTGTGCAGGTCTGAATACTCTTCACTCCTCGCTCTCACCAGAGGCGGATTTTGCCGTCTTCATGTCCGGTAGCGATGCAGTCATCTTTAGGGTTACAGGCCACACAAGTGAAGGCGTTTCTGGCACCTTTCTTATCCGTGGCCTTCAGGGAGAACCTGCATTAAAGATAAATGAATTAGGATTAGGCTACTTTGGTAAATGGAAACCGAATAGGGGCTAAACCACAGCTGAGGTATGACACATGCTTATTTACTTATTGACTGGGCCTGTTTCAGCACGCCCTTAACCTCAGAGGCGCTATTACAGGAACTGCTACGTCATGGTTACTGTGAAATTCTGCACACTTCATGTGTGCGAGTGTGTGCGCGTGTGTTACCTGAACGTCTTCTGCTTCCTGAAGAAAAACATGTGCAGCTGCAGACCCTTAACAGAGGCCAGATATTCACCCTGCAGAAACACACACAAACACAAAGATCAGAAAGAGTAAGAATTAAAGTCCTTATAGTCTAGCATTAGAAAAGTCAAAAAACTGTCGAGTGCAAAATTTTGCCTAATAGGACAAAGTGAAGACACAGAAACGTAGCTTAATCACTAAAAGAGGTTTGTGGGCGGAGTCAATGCAAATAAATAATTTTTTTTAATCAGGATTATTCCTTAGTGCATGAAAATGATCAGAACTTTTATTAAAATGGCGACACGTTCTGCAGCCAGGTTTAGAAGCCGACTGCGTTTAAACACAGACTTACACACGTCTTAGGAAAACAATCTTCTTCCTTTTGGGTCATGGGTTTTCTCCATCTCTCATTAGCTGAAATTTTATTGGATATTTGACGCAATAGTGCACATGAGCCAGGTTTCCGTTTTAAGTTGAACTCTTCCCAGAATCTGTTAAACTGTTTTCACAAATTAACTGTTTCCTAAACTCGGTACCAGAGATCACTTGTTTTTTATGATGTGGCTTGAGGGGCGTGTCTGCCTACAATGCAGGATGGGAATGAACCTGTCAATCACGGACTCGTAGATTAATTATATTCTTACTCTCACAAACTTGCGTCTGAAAAGACATTGAGATAAATATTTTTGTAAAGTATGATAGACTTAAGAAGCTGAAATATTTCTGATTTATTTTATGTGTATTTACTGCAGCATCCAATGACATGCATTCTCGCTCAATGTGTTATTTAGAAATAAATAAATAAATAAATAAATAAAAGGAGGAACTCATCCATTAAGACAAGAACAAAATGCTCAGATAAAATTAGCTGCAACATGCACCAGAGAGAAGACAGCCGTTATTAATTTTCCGTCCACGTTCTCCAGACAGAACTACGTGTACGCAAACGAAAGCAAATGAACGCAAACGTGCACAGAGAACGGAAACATGTCTTTCGTCTGATTGGTCACTGATACACAGCTGCGGCTTGTAATTTGCATAAAGTTCACCCAGTTCAACTTTACTCGCTGCTCGCTATCCCACAATCCCTTGCACTTCGCTTCCCTTTTCTCACTGCTTCTTGTTGGGAGGGAAATCTCAGGTGACGAGTCCGTGTGCAGTGGATACGCACCACACCGTTCTCCATTTTTTACATTTTTCTCTTTCTTTTAATGACATTTTCTCTCCATCCTCCTTTTCTTTCCAACACCCTCTCTTTATCTGTCTTTCTATCTCCCCTTCTATTTTGTTTCATCTTGTTGCGTTCCTTTCTTTCTCTATATTTCCTTCTTTCCCTATATTCCCTTTTCCTAAATTCCCTATAAAGTGCACCAAACTGTTTGCACACGTGCGTGCTCTTTGATCGGTCAGCAGTTCGGCAGTGTGATCGTTTCTCACACGGAAACCTCTTATTCGTCTCGTTGAGGTTTGTTTTTCCACTGCAGGTCTATGTTTTTTTCTTTTTTTTAAATTAGAGAAAATACAGAGCAGTACAGCTGTTCACTACCAGTTACTAACCTGCCAATGTTACCAACAGCTCTCACTTTTACAGCTTTTTTTAAGGTTAACAACTTCTAAAATCTCTACAGAGACTTATTAAGTTGTTTTAGACCTATTTCTAGTGTAATAAAAATATAATTCTTCTTGGCATTAACACAAGAGTCCTCTGATCTGCGTCATACCTCACGGCCGAAAGCTGTAGAACTGGGCTTAGGAGAAATATCAGAAAACACCGCTGACAGCTCCGTCACCTCCACTTCCTGCTCCAGAGTCTTGGGCAGATGTACAGCCACCAACTGGAAACACTCTGTGCACATTAACACACGTGTTAACACACACACACACACCACAGTAATATTTCAGTGAGCAGTGTAGCGCTGCTGATTACCGGTGCTCTTCTCATTGGCCATGGGAATAACGATGAAAATGACTCCGACATGTTTCTCCGAGACGTATAAGGAAAATATCGGATATCCAATAACAAACGTCTGGGGAAAAAAAAACACAATAAAGAAATGAAAATGGTTTCCTGATGCACACGGAGCAGCGCTGACCTCTGACACAGTTTCTAAATGGTTACCTTGATGAGGATTCCATCAGTGAAGTCCCACAGTCGAAAAGTGCCATCTAGTGAACAGGAGAAGACCTGCAGGAGACAGAGAGAGAGAGAGAGAGAGAGAGAGAGAGAGAGAGAGAAGAGAGATATTAGACAGCAAATACATGCTGTTCTATGTTAAATTGTTTCTTCAAGTTCAGCAAACACAGTGGAAAACTAACTGACCAGATCTGTATGCAATTTAACAATGAAATAATCACCAAAGAGAGAAAGAAAGAAAGAGAGAGAACGAGAGAGAGCGAGAAAGAGAGAAAATTTGAATTTTAAAAACTCCTTTATTGGGTCGGACAGATATTGTCATAATAAAGGAACAAGAAAAAAAAGAATCAAATCCAGAGTAAGAGAGAGAGACAACATGAGAGACAGAAACGGGGTGAAAGAGAGAGCAAGAGAGAGACACAGACAGACAAACAGACAATGACAAAAAAACAGAGAAAGTGAGAGATAAAGACATAAAGAGATAAAGACAGAAGGAGGAGGGAGAAGAAGAGAGAGAGAGAGAGAGAGAGAGAGAGAGAGAGAGAGAGGGGAAAAGTGACATAGAAAGGACCGACAGAGAGAAAGACACATGGAGTGTAAGACAAGAGAAATAGGGCAGAGAGAGAAAGAGAGAAAGAGAGAGTTGATAAACTGTAGACAGAAGGAGTCGTATTGTCTGTAATGTGTGTAACGTGTGTGATGCGTGTAACGTGTGTGATGCGTGTGACGTGTGTAACGTGTGTGACGTGTGTGATGCGTGTGACGTGTGTGTGATGCGTGCTGTGAGCTTGTTGTTGATTTCGCTGATGGTCACGTCATTCTGACGCTCTGTCTTTGACGTCTCTGCTGATTTGCTGTTGGTTTGATTTTATTAACACATCAATCCCACAGCAACATCACGAGCGTTTTACTGGTTTACGACATGCGACTGAAAATCAGGGACAGGGAGTTTCACAGTGAAAGCAAATGATTTCCAGCTGCGCTGCTGCATCGCTGCAGGATTAATGCGATGGACGCGTGAGCAGAGTTCAGTCACCTGACTGCATCCAACACGCCATGAGAGCGAGAGCGATCAGAGCTTTTCACCAGCAACACACCTGCGAGGGCTAAGGACCCCTTCTGACCTGCTGCTGTTTGGTTTATTTCAGACGTTAACTGATAGTTTGCACTTGACATTCTGTCTATTTTCTAGAGTACTGGAAAGTATTGGCGCCCCTGGCCTTGGGCTGTGGACATTATTTCACATTTGAGCAGTTCTAAATATTTATTTGCCAATTCCTAGTCACCTCAGACACTTTGAATGTCGATATGTACAGTTTTAAGATTTTTCTTTTTTTCTCCACCAATGATTATTTCACAAAACTAATTATAATCAGATGAATTTACGACTCTAAGCACACTAATTGAGCATACTGAACATAAAACTCAAAAAAACCACAAAAAAAAAACAAAGATTTAATTTTCTTTGTGATGGTCAATGTACGCATGAGGTGCGTTGTTGTTGTTGTAGGCTGGAAACGCTCCATCATGGGAAAGAATCAGTGCTCATATCTACTCGTTTCCACTGACACACAGAGCCGTGTGCAAATTATGGCTACAGGCGATACAGCAGACGGGAATAATCAGATTCCCAGCAGCTTAGCGCGTAGCAACGCATGCAGGAAAACACATCCGGGAATCGTCCCTGACACAGCGGGTGAATGCATCCCTGCTATTCAAGTGTGCGTTATTAATATTATTATTATTATTATTATTAATATTATTGTTCTTTTCAAACCTCTTCTTTTCATGACAAGCTCAAGGGAAGTAAAACAACACATTCAATAAAATCTTACAACATTTCAACATCGACAACAAAAACTATATAAGATCCTTCAATTTAATATTTGATAAAAATTCTACAATTTTTCCTGGTGAGACATTTTGGAAGACTTGCAAATGAGATTCGAGCGTGCAAAAGCCGTTAAAACAACTACAAGCTTTCACCTCCTCGAATGCTTTTCCTGAACGAGAACGTCAACGAAGTCATCAAGAGGAACGTTTCTGTCTGTATCAGCCGAGGCGTGTGTGTGTGTTTACACCCGAATGGGGGTTCAGTGGGAGTGGGGGGCTTTATTTTAATTAGTTATAACAAATTATTAAAGAAGTTGATATAAAAAACTGTCTGAGGTGCCTGGAAATCAACCTAAATGTGAAAAAGGTGAACTTCCACTTTAATGTTAAAATAACTTATATGCTGTTCTAATCAAGGAAAATACAGCGTGTCCCAAAAGTCTCCATACATAAGGGAAATAAACACTATTTTTTAACAAAATGTTTTCCAAAATTGTTCATGTAAAGTTTATATTATATATATTTTTTCAGATAGTCTTTAAGAACGCTTTTTATGAAAGAAGAACGTATTGAAATCATTCTCATGGCTGGATCAGGAAGCTGTTTCACGCAAGGTTGCGATGGACTTTAACAGGAAACACGGCGAGCACATCACACACACACACGACACTGCTGCCAAAATAATTTTTTTTAAAAATTCAAAAAGACTGGAAGTATTGTGGACTAAATGAGAAGTGGACGTCCACGAACATCCGCTGACGAAGACACAACTGACGCGGTGCCACTATGTACGGAGACTTCTGGGACACGCTGTAGATTAATGACTTTGAAATAGTATTTTAGTAACATTTAACTCACACAAAAAAACAAAAAACAAAACTTCTTCTAATCTCACAAGTACAGGAATAAACACTGCTGTATAGACCGTATCGTACTGTACCACACTTTCCCAATATATTAGGAACAAGTTTCATCAAACACAGACAGACAGATGGACAGATGATTTGTCTGTGTAGGACAGAGAGAGAGAGAGATAGAGAGAATGATAGAGAGAGTGACGGAGACCTGAAGGTGGTTGGCCGGGTTTAAAGCGACTCCGCTGATCTGATCTGTGTGACCCTCCAGGACATGAACACACTCCTCTGTACTGGTGCTGAAAACTTTCACCGAGTCTCCCGAAGCACACAACAGGAACCTGCGCAGAAACACGTCTCGGTTAGGAAGCCTATGTGAAATAATCGATCCACGACGGAGCGGTGTGATGAAGCACAGATCCTGTTCCCAACCCGCAGTTGATTACTTTCCTATAACAGCACACCTCATGGTGCTTTATTTCTCTTACACCACAGCAATCTGGCAACGATTCCACTTAAAGAATGATATATAGCATTATTTAAAGTTACAGCTAATGTTGCGGAACATCTGTCAAGCTTTACCAAAGCACTGACACTGGAGACTCCTTCCATAAAAGTAAAATAAACATCTCCTTACAGAAATCTTCACTATATCAACTTACACGTATATAAATGTATGACTCGCAGCTTGCACTACTGTCAGAGCTGCTGGTGTAGAAAATGACCAAAAAATCAACACTTTCTGAGCAACGGCAGTGCGGCGGAAGAGGAATAAAACACTCCATGCTGTGCTGTTAGAGGAAAATAATCAACAACAGGGTGGTCTAATGATCAGTGTATCAGGTATAACTCGACATATTAGGTTTGAATACAATTGAGATGCTCAGACTGAACATCTGAATAAAAGACCTCATCATTATAAAGGAAAAGTAAATAAAAAATACACCACATTTCCACTGAATAGCACTTCTGGAGTGCAGGTTACTCCTCCATGCAGATACAGTACATGCATGTTTTGCACGAGCTCATGGCATCCAAACACACACAAAAAGCAGCCAAATGAACGCGCGTGAACACACATCACTACAAACACCACACCGTTGATTAATTTCATGTCCTGACCTGGAGTCGGTGGTGATGACCGGCGCCCTGAAGCTTATTTTACTGCCGCCGCAGCGAACCACGCGGGTCTCTCTCTGCTCCACCATCTTTCCCTGCTGTGACGCACACCGCTGACCCCTGAACTCCACCGTCACGTGACTTCCGCCGCGCCGTCGCCTCCTCCCCACCCGTATTCCGGCAGGTCCCGCCTCCTGCGAGCTGATTGGTTGGTCAGGGTTTGGGGAAAAACAAGAGCAGCAGCGCCATCTGGTGGTCAAAGAGGGAAAATATAATGCATTCAACAAACAATAATAAGAATATATATACATATATTTAAAAAAAAATACATTCAAATCAGTTAAGGTTATTTTTTCCTCTAAAGGAATGAAGATAATTATTGATTTCTACATCATTTAAACTCTCAAACAATAAATTCAGTGAACTGTGTGTAGATACAGGGAGGTGTGTTTACACACTCAGATACACAGTTTCTGAACTTTCACCTTTTCTAAGTTTGCTGCTGTTAATAAAATAAAATCCCCAACACATGATGCACAAGTGTTTCTACCATTTACTAACAGAAATGTTTCCATCATCATTCTAAAGACGCCCGGATTAACCTTTTGTTAAAACTGAGGGGAAAACATTTTATGACGTGTTCGGGAATTTGAGACATTGAATTTAGGATTTGAAGACAGCGTGCTTGGGAATTTGAGACATTTTTTTGGGAATTTGGGACAGTGTGTTTGGGAATGTGAGACATCAAATTTAGGATGTTTCAACACTGTGTTTGGGAATTGGAGACATTTTTTGGGAATTTGGCATAGCATGTTTAAGAATTTGGAACCACATGTTGGGACAGCATGTTTGGGAATTTGGGACAACCTCTTTAGGAGTTTGGGACATTGTATTTGGGAAGTTGTGACAGTGTGTTTGGGAATTTGGCACACCATGATTTCAGATTTGAGATATGTTTGGGAATTTGGGACATCGAATTTAGGATTCTGAGACAGCGTGTTTGGGAATTTGGGACAGTGTTTTTGAAAATTTGGGACAACATGTTTAGCATTTTGGGACATCAAATTTAGGATTTTGGGACATCGTGTTTGGGAAGTTGTGATAATGTGTTTGGAAATTTGAGACCTTGTATTTGGGAAGATGTGACGGCGTATTTGGGAATTTGGCACAGCATGATTCCAGATTTGAGACATGTTTGGGAATTTGGGACATCAAATTTAGGATTTTGGTACAGCGGGTTTGGGAATCTGAGACATCGTATTTGGGAAGTTGTGACAGCGTGTTTGGGAATCTGAGACATCATATTTGGGAAGTTGTGACAGCGTGTTTGGGAATTTGGCATGACATGATTCCAGATTTGAGACATGTTTGGGAATTTTGGACAAAATGCTCAGTAATCTATTTGTTAATTTGGACATATTTTCATTGGTCATGTCTTTACTTTCAATTCAACACAATTCAGCTTCTCTTACACAGCGTCTTTAACAGTGGACTTTGTCATAAAGCAGCTTTTCAGAAATCCAGATGTAGATTTAGATCCCTAACGAACAAGCCGGAGGTGACAGTGGTGAGGAACAACTCCCTAACACGACATGAGGAAGAAATCTTTACTTCCCTTCTCAGTGACACTTTTAAAAAACATTGTTTATTTGTTTCATGTTTATTCACGGAAACAGTGAATCAAATTTCAATAACAAGTTGAAGTAGTTACTGAAGTTATAATATCGTGAGCTCACAGTAGACTCAGTAAAATGATTACGTATTAAGCTGTTGGTGTGAGTAACATTCTATAGCTCATTTCTTACAGCAATAACAACAGGGTCACATTCGTGTGTTGTGCGTCCTGAGATGCTTTTCAGCTCACCACGGTTGTAAAGAGTGGTTATCTGAGTTTGAGTTTGAGTTACTGTAGCCTTCCTGTCCGATCTCTGTCATCGAAAGGAAAGCAGAAGTGCTGCTCACTGATTTATTTATTTATTTATTTATTTTTGCATCATTCTGTGTTTCTGAAATACTCGAACCAGATGTTTGATGTGAGCACAATAACTGAAGCTCTTCACCTGTATCTGTATGATATTATGCATTGCACTGCTGCCACATGATTGGCTGATTATTTATTTATTTATTTATTTATTTATGTGGTACTGCTTGTGCTCTCTCTCTCTCTCTCTCTCTCTCTCTCTGCCTTGCTGCCTCTCCTTAGTTACATCTACACTGGATTAAGTGTATAATAACTATAGTGTTAGGTTAGAAGAAGGCGAGAGAAGATTAACGTTAGTGTGTTTTACTTCTTCACAAAACTATTTTATGACCCATTGAACTTGAACCATGTGAAACCTGAACCACACTGAATCATGTTTATCAATTCAGACACCTTGAAAAAGACTAAATTATACATTTTTTGTAAATGATTTGAACAAATCATATTCGTTACATATAAGCAGCACAAACCTGCCCAATATTAGCCATGACAATTTAATAACCTGTGTAAAATGTCTCATTTTTACTACCTCAAGATTTTTGGGGTCAACCTCCTGTTTGGCGCTGACCACACCCCCTTAGATGATGTCACACGCATCACGTCATGTTATTTCTATCAAGCAGTTCCATTGTAATGTTTTTATTTTTTACTTTTCAGAGCAGAAAATAAATTCTGCTAAGTAAACTGTCCCATCTCCATTTTTATTATCCTGCAATGTCAAATTTAAAAAAAGTTTAATGTTTAATGTGTGGCTATTTTTTTTTTTAGAATTGTTGACACCCAGAAGTAATTGTATAAAATGAAAATTACACACAGTGACTCAAATATTCCACTCTACTGGACACACTGCATAATTTTATAACAATTTTCTTAATAATAGTAAACATCTTAAAACATATGTGGGCCATTTGTTCTATAAACCTCGTGTATAGTTTTTTTTTTTTTTGTAGTTTGCTTATTTCTTTTTTTTGTGTGGATTTGCAATATTGTCATTTTTGGGTTTTTTTCCAAATATTTTTTTAAAAAAGCAAAAATTCCATATATATATATATGGAATTTTTGCTTTTTTTGCTGGTTGGTTATTTTAAAAAATCTTTTCCCCAAAACCTAGTTTATATTTGGCAAATCAGTGTATATGTGTATTTATAATACTGGCAACTCATTTTATATATGTTTGTTGTTGTTGTTGTTGTTGTTTACTTTCTTTTTTTTTTTTTCAAACTCAGTGCATAAATGTCTTTTTCCAAACCTAATGTGTGTACTTGGAAACTCGGTGAATATTTAGTTATTTATTTGTTTGTCTGTTTGTTTGTTTGTTATTATATTTAATTTTTTCTAAATAAGTGCATATTTGTATTTTTCCAACATTAGTGTATATTTAGATTTTTTTCCATACCTTTCCCCAAAATGAATACATATTTGTATTTTTGCATACTGACTCATTAACAATGCAAATATACTTTCCAAAAATATTAAAATTTAAATATTCATCAGTCAAAGTGTGAACAAATAATAAAAACCACATCATTACCATGTGAGTCGAGCATGTTGCTGATTTCAGTTTCGCTTTTTTATCACTCATGTCGTTGTATTATTCCATTTTTGAGAACACTGCTATATTTTTCAGAAAATAAAAAAGTAAAGCCAGTTATAAATATACCACTGAATAATGTAACATATATTTTTGTATATTAATTAGTCCATATAAAAGACAATTTAGCAGAAATGTACATAACTACTATGGTTAGTGACATTTTGAAGGTAA
Source organism: Pangasianodon hypophthalmus (assembly GCF_027358585.1). NCBI lineage: Eukaryota > Metazoa > Chordata > Actinopteri > Siluriformes > Pangasiidae > Pangasianodon > Pangasianodon hypophthalmus. Next base: position 29,573,295 of record NC_069714.1, read on the forward strand.
AAATTTTTTTTTCTTTTTCTTTTTCTTTTTATTTCATAATGTATTTGATTCATTCCTTTTCAGAAGCCACAGCTTGCTCGATCTCTCACTGCACAATGTGATGTGAGATGATGTGTGCTATCTAACATGCTGGTGTTTTTCAGCGGAAGTGATCAAGCCGTAGGTCAGGTAGTTGGATTATGTAACTCACATGACAGCTTTAAAATCAGAGGGGAATTCCCTGTAGAAAAAAAAAAAATCAAGTGTTTCCTTGTTGATGGAACTGCTTCCTTGTACACTTGATCTGTTGATTTCCTTCTCCTCAGTTTCTGAATAACACAGCTGTCCAAAGCTGTCCTCCGCCCTGCTATTTTAGATCTTCTATCCTGCTATTTTAGATCTTTTACACCTTTCTGTCTGAGTTTTTCTATATTTAAATATGTGACTCATAATCTGTGAGAGAAACCCCCACACCTCGCTGCATGTAAAGAGAAATTGTTACTATTGGCATAACCTCTGTTGCCAGGTTCAGAATTTCTCTTCTCAGACTCCATGATCATATATTCCATGATCAGAAATGCTATATTTTTTAATCAGTTTTTTTTATGTAACTTCACTTTAATATATATTTTGCATGTTACAGTTGAACGCAAAAGTTCGTGCAGCCAGAGATCCCTATGAAGAAGACAAAGAAATGTGTTGTATATAGACGGTAAAGGGCATCGCAGTGGTGCAGTGGGTAGCGTCGCCTCCTCACAGCTCCAGGGTGTCTCGACTTACTGACTGTGCAGAGTTTCACATGTTGTTTTCGTGTCTGTGTGGGTTTACTCCGGGTTCTCCGGTTTTTTCAGACTTCCCAAAAACATGGTGATGTGTGGATTCACTACACTAAACTGTCCCTGGGATTGTTTTTTTAATAGCAAAAATAGCAAAAAAAATCAAAATGATATGAGTTTAAAAGATTGCATCTGCCTTTCTGAATATAATATAAATCTTGACTTTATTATTATAAGGATCTATCTGGTAGCAAAACTCAAAAATACTGAAATTAACATTTAGAGCTCAACAAGGCAGACACTAAAAGGTTTTAATCTCATGCTGTTATAGGAAAAGAATCCACTACTAAGTTTTAAACTATTTTCCTACAACAGCACATCCTGAAGTGTTTTATTCCTCTTATACCGCAGTGATTTGCAAACAATTACATTTGCTAATTTATTAATAAATAACAAGATATGCTTTTTAACCATTTATAGTAACGTTTAAGGTTGTGGAGCGTCTGTGAAACAAGTTTAGTTCCTGTTCTCACTTACACTCCAGCAGCTATTTACAGTTGTTTCCTCACCAGCCTCTAGTTTTCTCTCTCTCTCTTGAAGCTAATAAGACAAAACAAAACAAAACAAAACAAAAAAAAGAGAAATCGCAAAGAAGCGTAAACTCCTTCACCATATCAACAGTTACATGTTTTTCTTTGATAAACATCAACACATTTTTTATCACTTTATTATTAGTCTTAGATTGTGTAGATCATCCTCGATACAAGTTCCTGTGAATGAGCTGTTACTATAGAAACGCTATAGAGTATTAGAGCCAGTGCATTAAATATCATTAAATAACTAATGAATAGTAATAAAGTCTGTGGAGAAAGACATATATGCTTATCAGTAGGTTTTCTGAATCTCATTCTTTAAGATCAAAAATACCTAAAAGATATTTCACTTTTAAACTTCTGATGATCTGCAGTAGTTCGTAAGAGATATTTTCCCTTGAAATTCCATTGTAAGACATTTCACAATATTAAATTACATTAGAACATAGAGAATCATAAACACGTCTTACACACCTACTCTCTGACCTTCAGAATCCAGTTACACTGGAAAGTTCTGCTTCGTAAATAAGCACACGTCTGTAGCCAGATAATTTCAGTAATATTTATTGCTAATAATTGAATTTTATCTGATGGTAACCACAATATTAGTTTTAAAAGACTTTCTAATGTTATATACTCTAAAACCAGCAGGAAGCATAGATCTCTTTTGTATTTATATTTTCCTACTTATACTTTTACTCTCATGGAGATAATCTCAAACCTCTACTGTTAAAAATGTCTTCCTCCTCCACTGTCTATACCGACTGTTCTTTTCTCTCAGGATGTTAACAGAACGTGGATTTTGATTGGTCAAGGCCGTCTATGTTGCGTTTATCCACTGTTCATCCTGGCTGATGATCTGTATCTATAACTGTATCTGGATTTAAACCTGAAATGGGCGTGGCTTAAACCAGAAGGGTTTTTATTACAGAAACACTGTAAAACTTTAGAAGTAGAAATCTCAGCACAGTGTGTGAATTCTGGCTCTGACAGTTCCTCAGCCTCAGCTACATCACTCCAGTTCACAATTGGTCTCAACTAGTGATGTGGGAGGAACTTTTTAAAATCTCTCCCACACTTATTTTTTTAACAAATATATTAAGTTATATTTCTTAAAATATGAACAAACTACAGTCGTAGACTAATTTAACCCTTTCTAGCAGTACACTGGTGTTCTACGTAAATCTACTTATCGGACATTTTCAATCAGTATAAACGAATGAATTATTTTATCGACACAAGTCTGATATAAGGTTACTCAGGACACTGTTGGGTTTCTGTATATAGAGTATCGTGACTCTGCGTTTAGCTGTTGGTGAGCAGAGCGATGGGAAAGAGGAGGGGTGTGATCCCCCTGCTGGGCAAATAATTCACACCTCTCCACAATAACACTGATATAAACACAGAGATAAACGGACAGCGCAACTAAAGCTTTTTTGATCATAAAACACCGTATACAACTGAAACAATAAAATGATAACCTTTAAACCTAGTAGGCTAGGTTAAAAAAAAAATACTTACGAAACACTGCAAATTCTTAAAACCCTGAGTGTCTAGTTTCGTATGAGCCATTAATCACTACTTTGGAGTGTGACAGCAAAAAATAAATTCAATGCTGAATACGGGCAAAGCCAAAACAATTAGAAATTCCATTTTCTGTCCTCTGGTGAAAGAGTTTTAAACCATCATGACTCAGAGCAGGCAGTTATTAAGGACCACCACATGTTTATGTTCATGAACACTGTCTTTGTTTGTTAGTTAATAATTGTGCCCTTCACGCTTGCACCCACAATTCATGGAAGCATGGACGTAAAATCTTACAGTGATTGAGTGACTTTTCATGTCGTCTCTCACAGGATCTCTGTCCTGATGGGATCTAATCTCAAACAGATGCCCATTCTGAATAATCTACATTTACATTTCCAGCATGTAGGAGACGCTCTTATTCAAAGAGATTTACATTTATTTCATTTTTTATACAACTTTTAAGGACCTTGCTCAAGGGCCCTGCAGTGGCAGCTTGGCAGTGCTGGGGTTTGAACTCACAACCTTCCGATCAGAAGTCCAACGTCTCATCCACTGAGTTACCACTTTATGTGTTATACACACTATAACACATTACCTGTTCAGTCCGAATGATGCGTTCATATTACATTACTTATTTTACATTTCTTGGACATACCAAGGTTTATTATTACTTTTGATTGATTTAATTACATCAAAAAACTTTGCCAGTAATGAAAAACAACACCGCAGGAAAATAAAGAATCCCCCAATGATGTGGTTTTAACTCATTTTTAACCACAATACCAGACCGACCCTTTATAATACTGACACCATTAAAACAACTCTGACCTCTTTCACATCCTCTGAACAGCTTTTGCATGCTCTCCGGTCTCCTATTGTTCATACTGCAAAAATACTAGTCGTTTCTACACTAAAGAAGCCTAAACATACCGAACATCAGTAGAGTTTATTATTAATTACTACTGCATTTATAACACAACCATTATTCTGTCATTTTTGTTTGATCGTGTTTTTGGTTTTTTGGGGGTTTTTTTTGTTCCTCCTCATATTGTGGGTGTTG
>NC_069714.1:29582229-29704729 GCF_027358585.1 Pangasianodon hypophthalmus
CAGACATAATGCAACAGAGTGAGCATGGAGTTAGTTAGCTGGTTAGCTGGCTATGCTGGTTAGTTAACACATTAGCACTCTAGCACACTTCAACACCTCGCCGTATTATTTTTATTATTATCCAGGTTTAGTTTTTGGCCTGTGATTAAAATGGTCAAAATTCTACTCAACTTGTCAGGTACAGCAAAAAACATGCTAATATATTTAACATGCTAGCAGCGTAAGGGTTAATAAAGCGCTAGGCAATTATCACGATGTAATTTAATAGTGTTTCATTCCTACTTGCACACAAATGGCATCCAATGACTTTATTTCCCTAAAGTACCACATGATCAGGTTTAATCGGGTTGATGATCTGAAACGGTGTTGACTTGAGGAAATAAGACCAACGTTGAGATAGGATACAGCCGAAGCACTTATCTCCTCTGTAAGTTTGACACTTCTGCTGGCAAAAGAACTGAAATTCTGTCTTTTATCAGTAGTAGTTGAAACTAGTTTCATGACAGTGAGAGTAAACATGTTCATGTTTTATCTCTTATTCTCTTTTACCTCAAGCTGTGTTTATTCAGCTATCTTTGCTAACGCTATTTACAGCATTAGTTTTACAGCATTAAACTTCAGCATTAATACCACATCAGTCATGTAAAAAAAAGTAGTTCACCCATTAATGCTAATGTTCTGATATTCATTTAAATGTGACAGATTGACAGAAATAAGATGATGTAAATTAGCATAAGATAAATTACAACATGTTCCTAAAGGTTGATAAATCAGTTGCACGCAGACTGATGTTCAGTCGTATTATATATATATATATATATATATATATATATATATATATGTATACAAGAATCCACGAAGTAAATGCAGTGTATTCAATAATATATAGACGTAGTAAAGGTTAAGAGAAACATTCGACGTTTCAGTAGAAACAGCATGTATCATACAAAAGTTCCTCATCAGTTGTGCAAACAAATGTCTTATTATATTGTCTGGAATTTCTCAAGAATTTATTTACACACATTTACAGTTGAACCATGTACATACTTACACTCCTGGGCATAAACAAACAGGCCAAGCCCAAAAAAGGGGAGATATGAAGCTTTTCATGGTCTTAACAACAAATCATTGAGCGAGAATGAAACAGATGCTCTCTTGAGAGCTCCTGTGCCTCCATTCGCTGGTTTCTTTTTGCTGTTTGGGGAAAAGCTAGAAACAGGGAAATTCACTTCTCTAGTCTTCTTGTACGCAAAGGTAAAACCATCATAATGATTAAAATGTTTGATGTAAAATTCAAACTAACACATGTCTGGGTGTACAAAATGTTCCAAAAATATCTTCTGGGATGTTTTTTTCTTAAAAGATTAGCGATTATTTGGTTATCTGTCGCACCTGATGCAGCTCATCGAGGACCACGAGGCTTAAACATTTAAAGAAATCAAAGGGAAAAGCTCTCGCATACTAACTTTAATTACTAAACTGTTTAATTCTTGCTCATTTCTTGACCAATGATTTGTTGTTAAGAGCATTAAAAGCTTTTAATAACAAATCATTAACAACAAATCATGGTTTTTGCCCAGGAGTGTACACACTATCTGCCTGTAAACTGTCTGGTTAAAGTCATGGAGAAATTTCTGCTTGCAGCTTTTGGAAAGCAGAAATCTGATTCAACTGAACAAGCAACAGCAACATATCCAGGAAAACATGAATATAAATCAGTAATGGATTTATCAGTTATAGAAGTGAAAAAAGGGGATTTAAAGGTTTATTTCCGTCTGTGGCACAGAAACATAGTGGACATTTTGACAGCCAGGATCTGATTACAGAATTGATTAGGCTTATTTCTATTTCGTTGCGACATTTAGCTATTCAACAACTTAATCAAACTGTGAGGAAATCACACAAAGTTTGTCAAGTTTGTTAAACTGTCTCTTTTCACAGCACAATCTTTCAGGCAGATGTCAAGACAACATTAGAATTTAACTTAAATAAAGATATTTCAGTGACATTTCAGCAAAAATTCAGCTACAGTGAGATCTAATGGGACTTCCCAGACACACACACACACACACAGACACACACACACGCACATATCTGGTTGGAAATTAATCAGATATTACTGAGGGTTCTGTTAAAATAGCAGTAGTTCAGTGGGTGGAAATGTCAGAACACTATTCAGCCCCAGTTAGAAACTTCATCAAGGACATATTGTATTAATTAAGACACTGGATTATATTAGTGACTTATTTTTACATCATGAATGTAATAAACCTTAGATGTTTCAGGTGCTCATTATTTATCCAGCATGAGAAATAATTATTTAAAGGTGCAATAGTCAATTTTTTTTTATTACTTGAAAAAAAAAAAACCTGGAAAATACTGTGTAGAAGATGATTTAAAAATAATTGTTTAAGCACCTGCATGATTACAAGTGTATTATGTGTCTGAGAAAACCCAGTGCAGTCCGGTGCAGAGCGCTCGTCTGTGTTTACATGGCCTCCTGTCAGTCTTTTTCAAGACATGCCCCTAACGCCCCTTCACTCCACCCCCATCACAGTCTGTTCGGAAACATGGTGGACTCTGGAAAGCACCCAGCGCAGCCACATACTGTAAGCTAAAAACACTTTTCCTAAAAACAGCTTGCTGACAAGAAACGTGGTAAAACCAGAATAAACACTGGTCACACTTTTCCAAGATGGGAGACTTTATTACTGGCAATGAAGAGCGTAGAATTAGCGACATTTCTCCTGTTTTAATGAACTGTTTTAATGGACGGCTTTGCATATAGGTCATATAGTATAAGCTTATCTGCTGAATACTGTGTCATAGTATCATGTGTCATGTGTCATACCAACTTATTATATTGTTGTTCTTTTGCACTACTGTTATATCTGACACTTTCATACTACAACTGTGTACTGGTCTGCGCTGCACTGTCTCTTCCTGTGCCTGTTGTCCTGTTTTAGTAGTTATTGTTCTGTATTGCTATTTGCATACATTTGCACGTGCACTTTATGTAGTAATGTGTAAACTGGTGTAGTTGTGTGTTGCCTTAGGTAGCACCATGGTCCTGGAGGAACGTGGTTTCGTTTCACTGTGTACTAACTAGCTGTATAGGGTTGAAATGACAATAAAGCCACTTGACTTGATTTGACTACATAATGAAATTAGTGTGAGGTAATGTTATCTTTATGAATGCGTTACAGCTTACGATAGGTACTTTTATAATCTATACCTAAATAACGACTAAAGCTTGAAAGTGATGTCATGAGCATCGTTGGTAATGCTAATTCGATAAATACGATATGGGCGATATGACAAAAACATCACATTACAATTCTTGAAGATATTTCTACGATACATGATATGCATCATGATGTATAGTATTTCTGTACAAAACTGTTATAAACAATAATAAACTTGTTTATTATTAATATGCAAATTTATAATAAAGTGATTTTTATTTTTTTATATTTAAAAAACAGCATATTTGTTTATATTAAAAATGAAAAAAAAAGTAGTAACACTCAAAAATAGGGAAAAAAACTGTACAGAATTGAACATCACATCAGCTGCTTCCAGACAGTTTGTAATTATTTAAAAATTGTGATATAATTGATCACAATATCAATATTATATCGTCATATCGCCCAGTTTTACTGTATTTTAAAGGAGGCATGGCTTTGACTAAATGGGTGGGAATGGGAGGCGGTTTCAAGGCATAAACAAACCGTTTCAATGTTGCTGTACTTCACTAGACTAATCGTGACTTTATTTAAAGAGGCTTGTTAATACACACTTTTCTTCTGTTAGGAACTTGTATATGCACCTATATATATCCGTGTGTCGCAGCTAGGTTTTGACTTTCACACCACTTCCTACACACTTTTGGGGGAAGGGGGAGTGTATTCTATTTGCATTTGTTATGCTTGGTGGTATCACACACATTAGGGGGAAGTGAGACGGCAACGTACGTGCAAACAACTGGCCCTCTGAGGTTTGTACTGTTGTTATATAGAGACACCAAAATGGTGTGAAAAAAAAAAAAAAACATTGACACTTTTAAATGTTCTTTGGTTGAACCTCTAGGGACAATGCTTAAATGTTCTGTGTGAAACCATACAAGAGTACATGTTCCCTATCTGAACTAGAACCCATAGTTCTCTTAATGAACTCTTAAAGAACCCTTGAAGAACCTATTAAAGGAGCTATTCATTCTAGATATTAAGAAAAGCAATCGTTTAGAGTTTGTACCACACACTTAATGTGTACGCTATAGGAAAAAGTGGTTCTTCAAGGGTTCTTTGGATAATCAAGGGTTCTTAGCTTCCAAAAATTCTTCTGCTTGGAAACTTTAAGGATTCCCACATAGAGACAACCCTTAAATATTCTTAAGAGTGCAAAGCTTCAACTTTGACTTTACACAGGATGAGATCAGATAAAATAATTGGATTATTTTATAGCTAACTTTTGGTTTTTTTACTCATTTATTTATAAAAATTTCAAGTACAAAATTATATTCTCAGAATATACAATGAAACGTAAAGGTCTCAAATAAACTCCCCAAATATCTGACACTGCTGCTGGCAAGATTTTGTTTTTCTTTGCAATTTCTTTGTTTCTTTTCATACTTATAAAATGAAGACAATGTAGAAACAGGTGTGGTGTCACACATTGGCAAGGTGTCTTTAAGATTACTGGACACTTCAAATCAAAGTGTTTCAGCGCTAATAAGTTCACTGAGACACATTTTATTCAGACGAGGACTCAAAAATACTTTAAAACACAAACCCTTTTAGCAATTGTCATGCCATATCTGACAGCTGATTAAGGGATTTATTTGGACCTGTTATTAAAAAAGGCACACAGAAAAGCAAATCCAAATACACAGAAACTACATACCTGCCCTTATTGATGCCCCGAATCCAGTCTGCAGAAGACACAGTCATATAGTTACAGTCTAAATACAGTTCTGTGCAAAGTCTTAGGCACATGCAAAGAAATGCTGTAGAGCAAAGAAGCCTTCAAAAATAATGAAATGAAATGTTTCTACATTAAAATAATCACTATAAAGAGCAGTAAACAGTAATAAATGAAACACAGTCAATATTTGGTGTTACTGAGCATCTTGCAGAAGCAGCCACAGTTCTTCTGGAGACTTTGACTGTCGACTCGCTTCTTATTTCTGCAGCGAAACCCAGCAGCCTTCATTCTGTTTTTATCTGAAAAGTGTCTCTTATGGAATCTGCTGCTTTCTTTACTGACATACAAACATTTTTCTGTAACATTTCATTTTGTGCTGGAAAACTAATGTTTGGAATTTAAAATGTTTTTGTACTGAATCAATAATGTAGAAGTCAGAAAATAAAAATCTCCCAAAAATGGCAGATAACCAAATAATCACTAATCTTTTAAGAAAAAAACATCCCAGAAGATATTTTTGGAACATTTTGTACACCCAGACATGTGTTAGTTTGAATTTTACATCAAACATTTTAATCATTATGATGATTTTACCTTTGCGTACAAGAAGACTAGAGAAGTGAATTTCCCTGTTTCTAGCTTTTCCCCAAACAGTTCAGCAAAAGGAAACCAGTGAATGGAGGCACAGGAGCTCTCAGGAGAGCATCTGTTTCATTCTCGCTCAATTTCTCACCAATGATTTGTTATTAAGACCATTAAAAGCTTCATATTTGCCATTTTAAGCTTGGCCCATTTTTTTTTTGCCCAGGAGTGTATAACAAATTTGTATTTAAAAAATTGGATGTCTAAGACTTTTGCACAGTACTCTAGTAAAGAATTTTCTCGCTGTTTAAGAGCTAGCTAGGTAGTTTGAGGTACAACAGCACTTATTGTGGCTAACATTATCAGCATACTAGCAACACTAGCTAGCAGGACCTAGCTAGTTTCTATGTAAATACATAATTAGAAGTTATCTTATCAGACATTGTAAGTCCAAACATCAGGCTTTTAGTAAACTGCAGAAACCTCTTCATGAGAATGCAAGTCTCTTATTAACCGACTTCACTTCTGTTGTAATCAGGGTCACCAGGGTTGTGGTTTTCACACAAATTTATAAGCAAATCTGCAAGGATTTTTTTGGGCTAGTTTAAAAATAGTCTGTGGCCACCAAGATTTTTTTTTAAAGCCAACAGTCAGAATTAATCAATCAATTTCTGTAAATGAAAGGAAAGTGTAACATCAGGTTGTGAGAGTGCGTTGGAGTAGAACAGAGTCGAGAGATGAGTGATCACTCATTCTGTTCGTTTCTTCTGATATATTAGCAGAATGCAAAGTAAATGGTTTAAGTACATATGGAAGAAAATTTTGCAAAGATTGAGAGAGGGACAAAGGGGATTATGGAGTGGATAATGGCTGCACAAGGTGATGTTATAAAAAAAACAGCACATTGCAGATACTGCAAATCAGAAATGAGTTCATTGTTTCCCATGCAAAGGCTGAGAAAAAGAAGAAACATGAGTCTACCTTGTTCAGTGGCTGAACTTTTCTTTATTTCAGGTCTTTTTGTGCGGTTTCTGGGATGTACTTGAGCCGGACATTTCGCTGAGACCTGGCAATCGTGGTTCAAATGCAAAAGCTCTGAGCTCCTTTAGCTCTGAGAACTTTAGTTATTCTATCTTGTTATAAAAGCTTTCTTACTAAAAAAAATACACAAACTGATTTTTTTAAAAAAGCTAAATAATTTATTTATATGCCTAAAGCATTTGAAACAAATGTTGAACCAAAAACCAAAGAACTTTTTTTTTTTAACAATATACACAAGATACAGATGGTTGCACAAGTCAGTTAAAGGATAAAAATAAAACTGCATCATTTGTTAAAAATGGCATTAAACACAATCATCACCATAATAATCATTAAAAAAAAAAGTTTCAAAGAAGGCATGAGAGTAGCAGATTGAACTTGGTAGTGCGCACCACTGGCGTGGTTGGCGAGAAAAACAAGGGAAAGCCCCTAAACCTAGTGAAAATCTGGAAATGGATCACAGCTTTGGGGTGGTTTTGCAGATCATGTGAACATTGATAGCGTCTTGAAATTTTTAAAGTAGCAAGATATTTTAAATTAAAAATTTAAAATTTATATCTGGAATTTATATATTTCTGTAAAGCTGCTAGTGACAATGACCATTTTTAAAAGAACTGTACAAATAAAATTGAATTGAATTGAACCCTGTTGCCTCTGCCAGCTTAATACTTAGCCATAGATGGATATTCAGCAACACATAAATGGTTGCACAACATCTATATTTTGCAATGACGGATTTGAACTCTGTTGTCTGAAGTAAAGAGGAAGTTAAGAACCTAAAGACGAGATCTTCTCTGACCTCGTTTTACAGTAAGACTTTTCAGTGATGTTATTGTCTCCAGAGCAGGCAGGTATTAATTTTGAGGTACCAGTACTTTTGAAACCAGCGTTTCAGACCTTCTCTGTAATTGCAGAAGAAATGCACCTCAGCAGAATATAAACTTTGTGGTTTCCTGCTATCATCTGTTTTTTTTTTTTGTTTCATGCTCAACCCTGAACATCATCATGGAGGATGTGTGTCATATAAAAGACTCTATGCACGTTCCTTTGCTTTACAAAAACCTGCCAGTTTAGAAGCATTTCTGATAATTGAGGGGTTCAGTGAGATCTTGAATTTGGTTCCTGAAAATCCCTGTAATTCAATATCTCAACAGCAGTGATGTTTATCAGAAATGCTGGAGGGTGAGACATGAATCAGAGGTGTTTTTTTTTTTTTTTTTTTTTTTTACATGTGGGTGGATTTGGGGATTTCTCACAACAATCTACGAAGAGTCAAATGTCAGGGGTTTTGCTCAGGATCATTTTAATGTTTGTAGTTGGATGTTGTGCTGCCATGCCAGCCTAAAAAAACGCCAGACAGGAAAGCGTGGGGTGAGCACACTTTTATTTTTTTCACTTTTCATACTCCTTTATTTGTGTCAGAACTTTCCGTGTGCATTTTGGAAAAAAAAAAAAAAAAGTCTGGTCATTTTTTCCCCCAGACTGTCTCGACTGTTTATCCCCCCCCACCCCAACTGTCTATTACAGACACACATTATGAATCTGTAGTAGTTTGGTTTTGCTTTCATTAATGGATTACCTCAGACATGTAAAACTGCATTCCTTATTGAGTACAGTTCCTGGAACTGAGCAATACCTTCCAGACAACAGATCATCAGTCATAACATGTTAAAGCACTGATGCATGAAAGATCGATTAAAGGATCTAGGTTCATTTTTTTTAGCCACTAATCAAGGACTTCTTTCTGCCACATAAAGGAAAATATTACGCACTTGTCATCGCCACTGGAGGCTTCATAAGATATTAACTGTAGATGTGGCAATCATTTTGAAACCAGTGTTTTGTAGGGAAAAATATATATATATGTATTTAAGATACACATATATCACTAATTCCATGTTATTCATTTTGCTTTTCATCGTAATTGGTGCCAGTAATTCTGGAGGTGGCTGTAAATGCCTTTGCAGCTGGCTTTATATATCTATATTGAGTAATAATATTAAAAAAAATATATTATTAACTGCCACTATAATTTCCAAACTAAACTCAGTAGATGGCTTGGCTGATCCAACCTTACAGCTGTAGACGTCTTAACTCAGAGCTGGTCCAGGGGAATTTCCCTGTATTTAGGGCAAAATTTGCATCTGCATCTAAATGGAAAAACATCTGGAAGCCGTCCAGGAGTGATCAGTGAAATCTTTAGCGCACAGGCACATTTTTAATCACTGCAATAACCGGTGTGTTTTGTGTTTGTCTCACAGCTGAAATACAAAGCAAACCCTCAGCACCTGTCAGCCGTGATCTCTAACTGTCTGAGAGAAGAGAGACGCATCATATCCGCCGCCAGCATGCAGGAGCAGGTACAAGTCATGAAGACTGTATATATCATGATAAATCCCCCAGAACAGATTGCCTTAAAAAGACACCATTGCATTGGTTTAAGGAGAGTACAGGAGGACGTAATTAAAAAATACATCTGGATGATGGATTTTTAGTGATTCTGCATTAACCAGTTAAAAAAAAAACAGTACATAACAAAACATAACAGTACATTTCCTCCACTTTGAAGTGGGCCTCTTCCTCATTTAATCATTTTCGCTCAAAATCTTCCTCCTTCTTCTCTTTTGGATGTAAACTAAAAATAACGTGTTTTTTTAATGCCACTTTTGGATTACAGTTTTTCCAGTGGCATCTCTAATCAATATCATTAAACAGATCTTAAATATATACTTGTCTAATGTTAGCTAAGTCAGACATACACTGATAAATTGTATTTCGCAATAATGAAGGGGGCGGAGCTTCCAGGATGTCTCGACTAAGCGTGTAGAGATGATAATATTATTATATCGCACAAGCCTAAAATCCTACGAACATGTTTCTTTAAAAAAAAAAGCCCCAGAGTGTGACAAGGAACAGCGAATCTCTTCAGAATCTCTTCCCTGTAGTTACCTCTTACTTTGTGTCACCTGTCCATCATGCTGTTTGCAGGGTCCTCTGGAGAAGTCCATGCAAAATTCAGCAGCTTTGGAGAAACAGAAGAACCTGGATAACAAAGTGGCAGTGATCCGAAGCAGTGTGCAGGTGAGACCCCAAAGCAACATCAGTCTATTTACTAAAAAAGAAAGAAAGAAAGAAAGAAAGAAAACTCCACAAAAATGAATATTAGCTTTAACAGCTCCTTAAAAACCTGCAATGTTTTTTTAAAAGGATCTATACTACGGGAGTTTATACTTTGCGGTTTCTTGGTACGTTTTTTTTTTCTTATTAACTTCATAAGAGGCTGGTGAGGGAATGAGTGTTTATAGCTGCTATAATGTAAGAGAGAACAGGAAATAACTTGTTTCGTGGAGGTTCCTCACCATTAAATTAAAGTAACTATAAACGGTTAAAAAGCATGACTTCTTGTTTCAGTAATAAATTAAAATCGTAATAAATCGTTGGCAATTTGCTGGCATGTGCTGTTATAGGAAAATAATTTATAATATCCATAATTATTTTCCTATAACATAATTAAATATAATCACATATTGTTCTCATTTGCATTCTATCTTTATGTCTTATGTGTTGTATTATATGTTTCTTCTCCTCTAGTTTTGTCTTTTCATATTGTTTTTTATTTGTCTACTGTTTGTGCTCTATTGCGAACAGTTTTTTTTTTCTGAATGACAGCAAAGTCTCCAAAAACCAGTGATTTCTTTAAAAATAATTTGTTAAACTTTAACTGAGATACTGAGACAAAAAAAACTCTTTTTCAAGCAAGCCCTGGCCAAGATGGAGGCACAGTAGTTACATACACATCACATAAATGCTGAGTGCTTTAAAAATGTTTTATATTCCCATTTTGTATAATGTACACAGCTTCTGGACCAGGCAGTAAAGTATCTGGAGGACATGCAGGATGATTTTGACTTTCGCTACAAAACCCTCCAGCTTCGAGGTGAGTGATGTATCATCTGCACCTCCACTGGACCATGTTTCATGTGGAACCTCGTCAGTATTTTAATGAGCAAATGAACTTTTGTGTGTGAACTTTGGTAATATTGAAACTAAAACTAAATGATCACATTTACATTAGTCAATGGGCAAATCCATTCAGTAGCTCAGAGTTGCACTTGTATGTGATAAGAATCAGTATAGGTGGATGCAAAGTCATTTCTCGGTTCAGAGCACAAATAGAGAAGTGAGTAGCTCTCAGCAGGTGGGATTTGACTGGACAGGTTTTCGGTGGTTGGACATTTTTTTTTTTTTAATGTCTTCTTTAGTTTTATCTTCTTGAACATTTGTCTTCTTGATTCACTTTTTGTTTCACTTAGTTTTGTCTGTATAGCGCTTTTAATGATAGATATTGTCACATAACAGCTTTACAGAGATCCGGATGTAGATCTAACAAACCACAGAGGTGTCCTTGAGACGACATGAGGATGAAACCTTGAGAGGAACTAGACTCAAACCAGAAAGGAACCTGACCTCTTCTGGTTAACACCAAATAGTGGGATTATAAATCAGTACATTAGGGTGGAAGAAATACAAACGGGAAATGAAAATACACAGGAGGTTGGGTATGAGTGAATAAGAGTCTTGGGTTGAGCATAATTTGGTTATAATGGGATGAATGGAAGATGTGTAAATGAGAAGAAGCACTTGTATTTTGTTTCTGTAAAATAATACAGTCACTAATATGCTATCTGCTGCACCTTCATTTAGAAATTTCGGTACATTTAGGTTCTTCACATGACTGCTTTTCTACTCATGACTACAGTCTGGCTATATCTGATTAGTGCTCCAAATATCTTTATCAGTATTTGGATTCGGAGTTAAACCCGAAGTGGGTGTGGCCTAAACCAGAGTGATTGTTTGGTTTTTTCAAAAAGCGATGTGCCCTGGACTGTTTTTTTTTTTTTTAAATACCTGCTTGCACAGTTTATATTTTTGTTTGTACCTGTTTGCAATATTTTCTAACAAATGTAGTTGATTCTACTTCCCAAACTCGTAGCCTAATTTAACCCTGACCAGGCAGGTACTGAGGATGAAGGATTGAACTCTGTAAATTGCAGTGCAGTAGCTGCATCGTTCACGTTAATGAATGTGGTCTTTGTTTAGATAGTGCGCCTCCGATTTGTATCTGTTTAGACCACATTGTGAATAATTTATTTGTATTTGTTTGCAGACCCAGTGGAAAGAAACTCTCAGAACATGAAACAAGAAGTCATGACCCTTCAGGAAATACTCAACCGCCTGGACTTCAAAAGGAAGGTGAGACACACCAGTTTAGTTTTTGTTGATTTACTCAACAATTTCATCCACAACAAAGAATCCAAGGTATGTTTGTGAGTCTATTCTTCTGAGCGATTTAATGCATATCATCCCTTTTATTTGCCTTACCCAAGCTGTTTTAACACACAAATTCAGATGAAATGATATGTGTGGTTTTAACACCTCCACGTTAGTGTAAAGCCTACCTAAGCATTTCCTGTCAAATGTCAAGTCAAAGTGTGCACTAGTTTACTCCAAATTGTTAAGCTGAACCGATCCCACGGCATCACAAGTCCTCAAGGCTCTGAGGAGACACCACTGACCTTTTGACATGGTGACTAAGCCGTCCTACTTGCTCTAGATTTTAGGTGATGTCACTGATAATGTCCCAAACATCAGAGCCATATGTATGAACAGTTTTTTTTTCATCTCTTCTGCTGCTAAATCATGATGTAAGTTCCTAAGAAAAACTGCAGTGACAACAGGAAGTGATGCACTGGGTCAGAGAAAACATAATAAACAGACAGCCATGAGCATTTTTCTTTTGTAAATGAGAGTGACAGGATGTCATAACAGTGGTGTAAGTATGAAACCAATCAGTGTCTTCACTGAGCACAGTTATCCAACCATGCTCAGGAACCATGTCGAGAACCGTACCGTGTCAAAATGCGTCCAAATGGAAGTGCCATTTGAATGGTTACCATCATCCGATACTGTGCTCATATACTCATACTCGTAAAAAATGCTCCGATACCAACATCCAACACCAGGTGATACTATGTGATGTAATCCTAGTGTACATTGCCGTGTTAATGAACAGACAACACAAAACGACAGAGATCTCGACATATTTCATGATTAATGACAGCAATCAAAGCAGAACGGACTGCAAACTGTGAAAATATCAAGAGGAGCATCTTGGTACAGCATCTTCCTATAAAACTCAGCATGAGGAGTTCATCAGTAGCAGCAAACTTCAGCTAGGCGAGATAAAATGTCTACAGATTGTATGTCTTCGCTATGGTGAGCAAGAATCACAGCTTGTGGTTTATTTGGCGATCAGCTGCTATCGTCATTAACAGCGAGGAATTCTGACGCAATGAAACAGCTGTGCACAAGTTGAAACAAAACCTACTCCGTCCTAATGCAACTAGCTAACGCACTTCATTGTTATTCAAATCAACTCTCTAATGTTATAATTAATTAAGCAGAATAGGTGCATGAACACACATGTGTGTACGCTTGTCTTGGCTGCTATTTAAACATAAGCAGCGATAATAATGTGAATGAAATGTCCGGTGTCATCCCTGATTGAGTAATACTAAGTAGCTTACTCATTTTGGTACCAGTATCAGTATCAACATGTTAAAAAACGCTTGTACTCGGTCTGAAAAAAATGGTATTGATGCATAGCTAATTAATTTCACTTCACTCTGTGGTTAATTAATGTATCCTTTATTTTCTCATGACAGGAGATTTTGTCCAAAATGGGAGATGTTTTGAAGGAGATAGACAGCCTGATTGTCTCTCAGCTGATGCCGGAGCTGCAGGCGTGGAAACGTCGGCAGCAGATCGCCTGCATCGGAGGCCCAGTCCTCGCCGGACTCGACCAGCTCCAGAACTGGTACTGCCTCCCACCACTCAGCACTGATATAACTCCAATTACTCACACACAAGAGGCTGAAATTAGCAATATGATGCTTATGATCACTCATGGAAAACATTCATTTCTTGAGATTTATTTATCTTTCTGAAAATCCAAACATTGCTCTTCTACACCACTGTGAAATGTTGCTTCATACACACCGGAGGTAGCCAATCAAATATTAAATATCTGGTATAGTTAATGGAAAAACACTGATTGAGAGCATTTTAGTGTACAAGTGCTGGTTCCCACAGTACACATTCCATTAGTGGTTAGTGTGAAACACAAAAGAAGAGTTGACTTCATTCCAGCGAGCATGAACCAGACCCTTTAAAAATAACAATAGTGATTTGTAACACCATGGCTTTCAGGAGGAGAATACACCACTTTTTGGCACGGAAACATCTTTTCCAAAACGAAACTGCCACTTTCACACTTGCACATGCACAAGCTCAGCAAGTTGCTCTGTTCGGCAGCACTGTCTCTCTCTGCTCGGAAAATCCTCTCGCTGCAAGACACACAGCACATAAAAAGAGGATCACACACAGGTGACTCCGCCCTCCATTCACAAGCGGTGGTCGACCGCGCCCTGACCGCAACATGCTTGTTTACACAAGAACATGCCGTCGAGTTGAAAGTCACAAAAAGAACAAAACAGAAGCAGATTTTTGGAAGCATTTTGCCAGATGACCAAATACCTTTCTGCTATCCTTCATCTAGTAGAAATGACATCATAGACGTCCATTGGCTTGGTTTTAGCGTGTGTGCTTATGTAACTATTTCCACCTAGATTTAAACTTCATCATCTTTATCCTGGGCAGTAAATCCAGAGCTTATTCCAGGAGCACAGGTTATGAGGGGAAATACAGCCTGGATGAGATTCCAGTCAATCACAGACCACCGTGCACACACACACACACACACATACACACATTCACACCCAGGGGCGATGAAGCATAGCCAGTCCAGCTACCAGCATGTTCTGGAGAGGTGAGAGGAAACCAGAGAACCCACACAGACACGAGTAGAACATGTGAAACGCCGCACAGACAGTAACCTGAGCTCAGGAATCGGAGCGGAGCCCTGGAGCTACACCAGCGTGGTCATTTTTCAGTATAACTAACAGCTGTCATATTGTAGTTGTAATAACATGTGGATTAAAAAAGTGGCATGCAAAGCTCTTTATCCACTCTCTTTTCTGCACGTTGTTTGTTTCATCTCCATAGGTTTACCATGATGGCCCAGAGTCTGTTCCAGATCAAGCGGCAGCTGGACAAACTGGGCGAGCTGATCGTGAAAGTGACGTACGAGAGTGACCCCATCCCTCTGCAGAGACCTCAGATGGAAGAACAAGTCAAATATCTAATATATCACCTCATCAAGAGGTAACACACACCTCCCACGTTTCAGATGACAGACTCGACTCGTTCACAGGTTACAGTGAGGCTGATGATCAAGGGAAAAATACAGAAGTGAAAAAAACATACCCTTGTGGGTATTGTGTAGAATCTAAATAAAGCAGTGGAATTGAAAAGCACAGCTTAAAGATGGTTAAGAATGAATTTTTAGATATAATTATACACAAAGGAAGTCAATTAATGTTATCATTCAGTTTTATCATTCATTTGAAGCTTGTCATTTTTTTTAAAAACAAGATGTAACTGTAATGCTGGATGTTTTTTTAAGCTTTAAGTTTGTATTCTGGTGATTTCATTATTTAAGGAAAAGAAAACATGCTGTTGTAGGAAACTAAGCAACTTCTGGATGGTGTGATGAAGCGGAGTTACTGTTACCACCGTAAAGTTGATTATTTCCTCTAACAGCACACCGAGAAGTATTTTATTCCTCTTATACCATAGCAGTTTGCCAACGATTATAGATTTTTATTTATTAATTAATGACACATCACACTTGTAATCTGTTTATTGTTATGTTTAATGATCTGCAAAACAAGATAGTTCCTGTTCTCACTTCCAGTCTTTCTTTTTTTTCTCCCTCTTGAAGTTAGTAAGAAAATAAACCTTGCAGCTTGAAAAAACATGTTGGAAAACTTAAAGTTACATCGTTACCTCTGAATGTTACAAAGCGCCGACACTGGAGACTCCTTCCATAAATGTTAAATAAACATCTCCTCATAGAAAACTTCAACGATTACACACGCTTTTTAATCCGTTTACGTTGAACATCCCCAATGTGAATGAGCTGTTGCTATAGAAACGATAACGTATCACAACGAGCGCATTAATATAAACCTGTGATCTGTAGCTGCGCTACTGTCAGAGCTTCTGACCAATCACAATCCCAGAATTCAACAGCACTGTGGCATTTTGGTTCGTTTTTAAATTGATTTGAAGATTAACGAGTCTCTGTTTGATTTGCAGCTCGTTTGTTGTGGAGAAGCAGCCGTGTATGCCCACACACCCTCAGAAACCGCTCATCATTAAAACTCAGGTGCAGTTCACCACCAAAGTCAGGTATGTATGAGTCGCACCTTACAGACAACCTGCAGGAGAAATAGTGTCGATTTCACAAGATAGTAAAGTACAACAGCGCAGGTGTGAATAAACACCTGGTCAGGTGTGTGACTTGGTTACTTTCCACCGTCTCTTCCTGAATTCTCAGTGTTTAGCAATCGTGGAAATTTGAGAAAAGAAAACAGAAAAAAGACAATATTGTCACGTCATATGTGTATTATAAGCTTACACTTTATATCATTTGTTAGTAAAAATCCCTTTAACATATGTGTACAAACATTGCTTCTTAAAAGTTTCTTAAAACTTAATGCACACATTAATTGTACATTAAAATGTATTTTAAAATGTATTTTAGTCATGTAGTTAGTGTTCATTCCCGTGACAGCTTTTTCCCCATATGTTGTAGAGTTATTTTTTATTTTCCTATATCTTTTATGCCTATTATTTTCTTATATATATATTTTCTGTATTTTCCTATTTTGATGCCTGAATATAAATACATTTTAATTATGACACTGTTTAAAGCTGTTTCTGGATGTTTTTCAGATTGTTGGTTAAACTACCTGAAGTGGATTATCAGCTTAAAGTGAAGACAATATTCGACAAGTGAGTTTATTACACGTCTTTTTATTTTATTATTAATAATCGTTGCAGTTTTGTGACTGTTGTCCATAGATCCACTTTAAAAACAGCTCATTTGTCTGAAATGACCCTAAAATTATATTTTAGGAATTGAAAGCTTTAATTTAAAAGCTTGAATTAAGCCTTAAAGTTGAATTTACACAGCCTCGTAGTTATTTTCAGCCTAAGCTTAATTTGGTGTCATGGTTTAGCTGTATAATGGATTACATG
Source organism: Pangasianodon hypophthalmus (assembly GCF_027358585.1). Taxonomy (NCBI): domain Eukaryota; kingdom Metazoa; phylum Chordata; class Actinopteri; order Siluriformes; family Pangasiidae; genus Pangasianodon; species Pangasianodon hypophthalmus. Next base: position 29,599,000 of record NC_069714.1, read on the forward strand.
CTTTAAGAGGATTAAAGCATCTCATACTTTTTGCATTCAGAGACCCCCTTTAACTCTAAAAAAATAAATTCCACAGACCTGCTTAATAGATAGTTATTTTATGAATGTAATCTAGTTATTAAAATATTAATCTCGTTATTCAGATCTCTGCAACGAAATTTTGACTATTTATTGGTTTGAGCTTTTTTTTTTTTATTCCACTCACAGAATGTAAAAATATTTATACCCTGATGTGGTTTTGAGGTAGTGAGGTCCGAGAGATTAGAGATCAGGCAAATAGACTAATAACTGTAAAGTCAATAATAAATATAAGACCCTTCATAAAAGTGATTTCCACCACTGTACAACAAAACAAAATGCACCTCGCTTTGAGAACCCCAGCTATAATCCAAGTTGAGATGATGGAAACTGTTGAGTCAACCAAAAGTTACCCAAAAGTTTCTTCTAGATGTTTTTGAATTTTTTTGTTTGCTGTGTAATACAGTTGAGTTCTTGTAAAGCATTTTTATATTCTTAATTTACAGTATAAACATTGAAAATGCAGTAAAATGAATACATTTCACTTTAGTGTAGACTGCATATAATATGTGTCTCATGTAAAATGTATTATGTCCTTTGTAAAGATTGGTTACTTCCTGTTTATTCATTATTTTAATGACTCTGTAACACTTCTGGTTGTAAATATTTTGTTTAAGGCACAATCTGTTCTCTAAGCCGCAGGAATGTAGGTGATACACGTGCATATGTTCTAAATATAACTCTTTTTCTGTTGACTTCTCTCTGTTCTCTCTGCTCTCTCTGCTCTCTCGGTACACAGAGACCTCCCGGCCGGCAAAGTGTGAGTACACACTCAAACACTATGAGAGCGGCAACTTCCTGTTGTTTCTAGGCCAAGCCTCAATGTGAATGTTGTTTTGTAAAGTGTGAGCGTGTGGGAGGGGACGCAGCTATGTGTGGTTTAGGGGAAAACAGTTATTGAGACTGAAGGAACTTATATCTTTTAAGATTAAAGATTAATATTAACAATACACTGAATACATGAACCTACATTCACCTCTTTTGTCAAAAAGCTCTGAATGATTGTGTTGTGTTTAATCCTTTCTTGTAACAGCGCTGATATTTTTTTGTCTATAGTACCAGGCAATTCTTCATCCCCACCAACAACACGAAAGTGATGGACGTAGAAGAGTCGTCGAACGGATGCTTATCGGTGGAGTTCAGACATCTGGTATTTAACCCCTAAATCTGTCCTTTCAAGCATTCACCCTAAACAGAGGTGAGTGTAGAGGGATGGCAGAAGTAATATATGGACGGGATCGGTTTTCCAAAAAATGGAAAAAACGTGTGACGATTATTCCTGGTTGTTTAAAATACCAATTAAAACATATTTCCGACTTTTACCGTAAACCCGTTCATGTATTTACTCCAAACAGCTTCTCCCCAAACCACTTCACCACCCCATTTCCTCTTCACTCGCCTTAAATCACACTGCAGCAATTACAACAATTTCTTATTTATTAAAGAACGACATCATACTTTTACGTTATAGCAGCTATAAACAGTCGTTCCCTCACCAGCATGTCACGTTACCGAGACACGTGTAAACGCACCTGTCAGAAAACATACTGACTGTTACAAAGCACCGACACTGGAGACTCCTTCCGTAAATGTTAAATAAACATCTCCTCACAGAATGTGGAGCCTCCGCCGTACGAGTCCCTGTGAATGAGCTGTTACTATAGAAACGATAACGTATTAGAACGAGCATGTTATCGGAAATTAATCGACACCTTCCGACCAATCAGAATTCAGAATTCAACACCACTACATTACGATAATACAAATAAACGTAATGTATGTTTGTTATGAAATTAATGATTGGTAGTTGTCTTAATGAAGAAAAATCGCATTTCACACTTGTTTTTTTTCATGTTTGACCATTAAACAGTTTTACATCAATAGGTCTTGCAATGCTAGTGCAAGCCGACTTAACAGTGAATAAGTGTGGGTGTGATTTCAGACTGGAGTTGGGTTCCCTGTTTAGCTGCTATGAGCTAATGTCTCTCTTCTCTACAGCAGCTGAAAGAGAAGAAATGTACAAATGGAACCAAAGGAAATGAGGTAAGAAGATTTCTGATGGTATTTATTTCCGATGGTGATAAAGCACACAGGAAGTGCTGAAGGAAGTGTGTTTGTCCGTTCCAGGGTCCGCTCACAGTGACGGAGGAGCTCCACTCGCTCAGCTTTGAGGCCATGCTGTGTTTGCAGGGGCTGGATATTGACCTGGAGGTCTGTTTCAGTGGTTATTTTACAAAACAATGTAGATTATAGATCAGATCAGATGGTTGTTGAACTTCTAGTGGATGAATCGCATCTGGTCAGTGGCAAAGAAGCTTGTCTTAAGTGGTGATATAAAGATGAAATGATGTTGTATTTCGGGTTGTGGGAAAACTTAAAGTTACGAAGTACTGACACTGGAGACTCCTTCCATAAATGTTACAGATAAAAGCATAAACTCCTGTCGGAAAATGTAAAGTTACAGCTTTACTGTTACGAAGCGCTGACACTAGAGACTCCTTCCATGAGTGTTAAATAAACGTCTTATTACTTTTATAAAATGTCACCATATGAATGATTACACACGTTTTTTTTAAGCTGTACAAGTCCCTGTGAATGAGCTGTTACTATAGAAACGATAATGTATTAGAACGAGGACGTTAACATAAACCTGTGATTTGCAGCTGCACTACTGTCAGAGCTGCTGTTATAGGAAATTAATCAACAGAATTCAGCATCGCTGTGGTGTTTTAGTTACAGAAACTTACAAATTTACTAATAACAACCCTGACATTAAGAGCATCAAGTTTGTCAACTTGTGAGTATTTAAAGCTGCGTGATAGCTGAGTATTTTTTGCTTTTTTGTTTCCTCCTGTACTTTGGTTCAATAACTCTGTAATATAATACCCATGCAGCACTGCCGTTGCTATGCAGTTTTATTTGTATAGCACTTTTAACAATGGACATTGTCACAAAGCAGCTTTACAGAAATAAATATATGCAGGATATATTTTTTAAATTTATAAATTTATTCCTAACGAGCAAGCCGGAGGTGGCGGTGGAGAGGAAAAACTCTGAGACGATATGAGTAAGAAACCTCATCGTTGCGATCCATCCTGAAGCTCGCTGTTGTGACGCAATGCTGATTTGGTATTTAAAAGTAAACTGAAATGATTTAAAAATAATAAAGGTTAACATATTCATCAGTTATCCCAGTGGGTAGTGACTGATGACTGATCAGGAACGTCCGTTACTCAGAAGTCTGGCGTGACTAAAACAGTGATGCTGTCTGTCTGATTTTGTCATGATTAGAGATTAGATAATAAGTTTGATGGCTTGTGTATGACCAGAATAGTCATCTTTTCTATGTCCTATGTAAAAAAAAAGGTTTCAAAGACTTTCACACAAGTTTACAAGTGTTTGGCTTTTCTTTATCGTTGACATTTCTAATGTCTTTTAAATTCATTTAATTAAAGAAGTGTTAGAAAACTATTTTAAGATATAAAAACGTAAAGATACTAACAAACTTATTATAGACTACAAGGGGCGGCTTGACTGTAAATTTTACGTGTGTGTGTGTGTGTGTGTGTGTTTCTGAAAAATCTAGACCTGCTCCCTGCCATTGGTAGTGATCTCTAACGTCAGCCAGCTGCCTGCAGGCTGGGGCTCGGTCATGTGGTACAACCTGCTGACAGATGATCCGAAGGTGAGAGGTGAAAACACAAAGCAGCGAGGCACCGGGAGAACCCTGACACTGATCTTATCACACACAACATTTGCATAGAACTGAGCTGCCTGAAACAGCCAGGCAAATGAGGATCTGTCATCCCTAACTGCTTCCCTATAACCTAAACCTTCCCTGAATAAACATTTTTCTTACTTGAGGCGAGACACTAACAGTGAACACAGTAATGTTTAACAACAATGCACATCGCAGCGAATCCTCGCCAGCTGATGGCTGATAATCTTTGTATTCAAACTTTTTCCATTTATGCAAATGAGGCTTATGTATACATACATAATAATACCAAATATCTAGTCCTTGGCTGACATCGGAATTAAAATGTTTATTGAAATGTGTATTATGTGAGGATGCTCTCAAGAGGAAGACTTTTACAGAAAAGTAATATTTTATCTTTATTGTTTAAGCAATAAAACACAATGTGCACTTATAAGATTATTTTTCAGTACGAAATCTAAAACAAGTCCAAGCATGTTCAGCATTTTGAGAATTTAATACCTCTGTAATATCCTTCTAATTAGGGATAGGAATAAATGTGTAAAATTTCCTGAATGCAGCTCATAAACTGAGAAACAAGCTTTTCAGGGATACAGTACATGAGATGGCATGATTGTGAAGTGGGCGGAGCTTAAACTCTTTTTGAAAGTTGCTAACTTTCAGATAATGTGGTATTTTATTTTAATGCAGTACATTAAGTACACTTTCTGTTGAGTTTTAACTTTTTGGTCACCTGGCAGTCCCCACCCACCCTCCAGCTCTCCCCTATCATACCACAGCTACCACCTGGCGAGGGGGTAAGGCTCATACGTGCTTCCTCTGAGACGTGAAGCTGACCTCCACGTCTTCTCAAACACCCGCTCATGCTAACACACTCAGAGGAAAGCGCTATCTGCTCTCTTCTGCATACATGACTCACAGACGCCCACGATTGGCTAGTGTCGCTGTGATTGGCAGGGGAGACAGTATGCTCCGCCCACCCAGAGGATTCAAACATTTTATTAGTACAGTTTAAGAGGAGACATAAAGTTGCAATTTATTTAGAAATCTGAAACATGACTAAAACTGTCATCTCTATCTGTAGCGTCTCGCCTTGAAGAAAAGCACTGATTTGTCCTGACCCTGAATGAACCTAAATGTTAAGCGCTGCAGCTGAAACTGTGTCAGTGTGTTTTCGGTTTTGAGATGTTGATGACTAGTGACCTCATTTCATTTTTGTCTTGAAGACTCCTATACAAATGACAGAGATTTAAAAATATATGAGAATTTGCTTTTGCGTTCATCATCATGCTCAGAATAAAATGTGGATTTTAGCTTTTATTTCCACAAACAGTTGTTCACAAAAAAAAAACAGCCTTTTCTGTTGCTAATTATAACGGCCAGTTAGGAATCTGTGGTTAAGCATGCTAACATTATATTACAGAAGGAATCTAAATCTCTGAATGTTTTTTTTCTCTCTCTCCATGATATGTATGTAGAACCTGGCGTTCTTCAGTAATCCACCCAGAGCCAGCTGGAGCCAACTCTCAGAGGTCATCAGCTGGCAGTTCTCCAGCTTCGCTGGTCGTGGACTTAACAAAGAGCAGCTGAGCATGCTGGGAGATAAACTTCTGGGTCAGTCGTGTACTCTGTTCATCAGTCAAAACTTCGTACTTTGTAACGAGATTCAGAGAGAAAAAATCTGCTGTCATTATGCAATCTGATTAATAACTAGCGACTTAGGAATGTAATGATACCATTTTTTTCAGACTGATTTTTTTTTTTTGGTACTCGCCAGTACCGATACTGATACCTAAACGAGTAACCTAGTCAGTATGAATCAATCAGGGACATCATGGAACGTTTTATTTAGCACGGTTTATGTTTAAATAGTGGTCATAAAAAAGCGCACACCCATGTTCACGCAATTATGCTACTAGACTCGAGCTTTGTGACGTCAGTGAGTTGATTTGAATAAAATTGAGGTGCATTAGCTATATACATTAGTTAGCTTGGATGGAGTAGGGTTGCAGTGAAGAAGAGTGGGTTTTGTTTCACTTTAGAAAAGTATAGCTGTGAGTAAATGATCGTAAATCGATAGAAAATGAGCGATAGCAGCTGATCATCAAGAACAACTTACTGGGCAAGAGCTGCTATTTTCACTCGCCTTCATTGTCTGAGCATTTTTTCAGAGCATTTTTTTACCATTTCGAGTAAATGAGTACATTATCAGACTGATACTCGATACCAGTATGAGTATTGATGCATCCCTGAGCTACCATGTCTACAAAACAGGTAGTGAAGTGATATAATGTGTAAGAACTTAAGAAAAAGAAATACCTGAAGATCACAGTACCTAATATGTGGTTGGAAATCAATTAAAGTCCAATAAAATGCAGTGAGATGTGTTTCCGGAAGCACTCTGTATATGTAGTCACATGGCGCAGGTTAAAGCTGTAGGTGTGAACTTGCTGGGAAGAAAATGGAATGTAAAGAGAGTCGAGCATGTCTCGGCATGTCACAGGGTAAAGCCGAGTGTTTTTCCTCAGTGTTACATGAACATGTAATATCCTGAAAACTGTATTTCATAACCATGAACTGTTCTGTTTAAAGGTCAACATGCCTCATATAATGACTGCCAGGTGTCTTGGTCCAAATTCTGTAAGGTACGTTCTCACGTCTGACTCCTACTGGCTTTTACTGCTACAGAATATCCTAAAAAGTCCTTAAAATACGTCATTTAACTTGCAATAAACTTCAGATTTTAGGCATTTTAGACTGTTCTTAAGTATTATTCTCGAGTATTTTCACACAGCATGTTGGATAAAACATTTTTGGGAGAAAAAACAAAGAAAATTAAATGAAAAATAAAATCAAATGAATGAACGAATGAATGTTGAGCCGCTGTTGAGCTAACGTACACAGAGACACGTTAATTTGAGGAAATGCAAATTTAAATAAAAGCAAATGGAGATTATATAGTTTTTGTTTTTTTCTTGCTGTGGAGTAAATATTAATAGATAGTTTTTCTTATTTATTCATTTTTGTAGGGCATTTTTAATATTTCTTATCATTACTGCAAACTTGGTCTTATTTAATTTGAAAATAGTCGTTAAAAACCTGTAGTCATGATGTATTAAATGTATCTTTAAGTGTATTTTCATTTTTCTGGTTCTGCATTTACATTTTTTGTTGCTTTAGGAAAACATTCCAGGGAAGTCGTTCAGTTTCTGGCTGTGGCTCGACTCCATCCTGGAGCTCATTAAGAAACATTTACTTCCTGTTTGGATTGATGGGTGAGCATTTTCCCAATATTCCCGACTCAACTCGGTTTTAAATCTTACTAAACAGACATTAGGCTGCAAGACTATTTTATCAGTAAAAACTAATCTATATGAAAGAACCTGGCAGAATTAACAAAGCCATTGCTTGTTGCCTTTGGACATATTTTTGGAGCTATGATATAGAATGGAGGTGTGAGGAGACGTTTATATAGCATTTACGGAAGGAGTCTCCAGTGTCAGTGCTTTGTAACAGTGAGGGATAAAGCTGTAACTTTACGTTTTCTGACTTCTTCAGGACAGAGGAGTTTGCACACTTTTTAAATCTGTTTTATGTGGAGCGTCCGCTGTACGAGTCCCTGTGAATGAGCTGTTACTATGGAAACGATGACGTATTAGAACGAGCGCATTAATTTATAAACCTGCGCTACTGTCAGAGCTGCTGTTATAGAAAATGAATCAACACCCTCTGACCAGTCAGAATCCAGACTTCAACAGTGCTGCACTATAAAGTTTTACATGATGGCTCTGCTTAAATCTATCCAGCAGGTGGCATTAGTGAGCAGCGATGGCTCTAATCCAGAGACTCTTTCCTGTACCTGTGTGTTTACTGATTGTATAACCATGCCTTGCTGTGCTGTGTTGCGTCTGCAGATACATCATGGGGTTTGTCAGTAAGGAGATGGAGCGTGCTCTGCTGAAGGACCGGGAGTCAGGAACGTTCCTGCTGCGCTTCAGCGAGAGTCATCTCGGAGGAATCACCTTCACCTGGGTGGAGCAGGAAAACGGTGAGATCTCCCACTTCCACTTCAGATCTGGAGAGAAGCAGTGCAGCAAAAACGGGAACTGAGAATTTTTTTAAATGACTGAAATAAAAAGATTATTTTGCCTCCTCACAGCTCCACGGTTCCGGGTTCAATCCTGAGCTCAGCTGTCTGTGTGGAGTTTTCTCCCCAGGTTCTCCAGTTTTCCCCTTACTTACCTAAAACATGCAAGCAGGTGAATTGGCTAAGATAAACTGCCTCTAGTTGTGAACGAGTGTGTGAATGTGTGTGAGCACGGTGCCTGGCGACAGACTGGCGTCCCATTCAGGGTGTATTCCTGCCTCACGAGCAGTGTTTCCGGGATAGGCTCCGGATTCACCGTGATCCTGACCAGGATATAGCACTTCCTGAAAGGGAGTGAGTGAGATCAGGCTACTGGAGCAAACCACTGACGACAGACATTCCCCTGCCTCCCCTTTTTGTGTTCTGTCCCGCGAGATCGCAGTCATGATGTACCTCTCTATTCTCAACCACATTCCTTGTCAAACTTTGGTTTTTTTTTTTTTGGTGAAACCTCCACAAAACCACAGAAAATGTTTAAAATAAAAAGAAAGACAATATAAAATTCAATCATGCAATCAGTCGAATATGAACCTCTACAGAATAATGTGCATATTTAAACATGTGTGTGGTTGTAAGTCAGCCAGATAAAATGTGTGTTTTGGGGTAACAGATTAATTCTTCACAGATCAATTCTCGCAAAATGTCTCCTCTGAGTGTTATTGTGAGATTCCAGTCCACTCCTGTGTGTCCTAATGAACTGTATACTTCCTCAGGTGAGGCAAAGTTCATCTCTGTGGAGCCGTACACCAAAAACCGTCTCAGCGCACTCCCTATCGCCGATATCATACGGGATTATAAGGTTATTGCAGACGGGATCGTCCCCGAGAACCCGCTGAAGTTCCTTTATCCCGACATTCCTAAAGACGAAGCTTTCGGGAAACATTACAACAGTCAGCCGAACAGAGGCAAGTTATAAACATGGGCTGTTTCAAACATACTTTTAGTTAAAAAAAAAAAAACACCAAAACCTCTGACTTCCTGTTTCTTTCTGCTCTTACAGTTTGTCCGTACATCCCAACTATTCTGATTCCCATCTCTCTGAAGTACGTATGAGATTGTTGTTCCTTAAACCTCTTGTTTTGTCCCAGAGTACCCATGATCTCTATAAAGCACAGGAACTCATTATCCTGTGTGTTACTTCTTTTGTTAATTGTTTGTGTGTTTGTTCAGCACCACTCCTCCTCCCTGCTCTTCTCCGGAGCCGCCGCTATCCCCGGGAATGTCGCACATGCTCAGCCAGCACATCAGCCCGTTTGAGATCGAAAGTGTTGTGAGTTTGCTAGTTTTCTTTCTCCTTTCTCAACCTTCCTGGATTATCAGCCTCCGTGTCCTGGAATGAAAAAATACATCAAATGGAATTTTTTTTTTGAGTGGGGTTGGTTAAGTGTTCACAGAAGAGGTGGGTCTTTAGCTGTTTTTCTGAAGATAGTGACAGATTGTGCTGTCTGGATTGAGGTTGGAAGTTCATTCCACCACTGAGGGACAGTCAGATTGAAGGTTCTGGGAAGGGAGCACTACAGGACCCGGCGTCGGTCGGTAACTGATCGCAGGTTGCGGGAGGGAACGTAAACCTCGAGGAGAGTGATGAGGTTTCAGACAAGGTCTTGTACGTGAGCATCAAGGCCATGAATTTGTGAAATGTAACAATAACCAGATTGCGACGTGTCATTTATTAATAAATGAATCTATATAAATGTTGGCAAATTGCTGTGGTATAAGAGGAATAAAACACTTCAGGACATGCTGTTGTAGAAAAATAATCAACCACTGAGATGGAGTGATGAAGCCTCTTATACCATAGCAGCTTGCCAACAATAATACAATTTTATTTATTAATAAACATGTCATACTTTTTTATCCATTTATAGTTACATTTAATGTTGTGGAACATTCTCATTTGTATATATAGCAAGCTATAATAGTCGTTTCCTCACCAGCCTCTTTTTTTTTTTTTTTTTGCTTGTCATGTTACCAAAAACCACAAAGTGTAAATTAGGACTGGGTGATATGACGATATAATATTGATGTCATGATAAATGACTTCATAATACACTTTTCTGAGATATCGTCAGTATTGTGACTTTTTTTTAACATTTAATTTTGTGTGTTTTTGTTTGTTTTGCAGATGAGTTCATTATAGACGCCCCTGCATTCTCTCTGCTCTGGCACAAAGACATGAGATGTGTGAGAAAGACTGCGTGTGTGTGCGTGTGTGTGTGTGTGTGCGCGCGTGTGTGTGTAAAATCATTTAAGAAAATCCATCTTTGTTCAGTCCTCCAATGCTACATGTAGTTCTTCTGTACATTTTACATGATACAAATGAAATGCTACGATGCACGGGATTAACTTTTAAAATGATCTTTATATATAATGTCAAAAATGTTCTGAAATTAAAAATGTAAAAGGTTATATCCCAAGGCCCACAGGGTAATTTGGTGGTAAGTAACACATTTAATCTGTGGCTCCTTGCATCTTAAAGGTTTTAAGACACATGTTGTAGAATAGGAATAAACTTTAAGTCTAAAAACAAGTCCATGCTCACAATCCAAAGAGGTTTTTCATCACTGATATCACTATGATGTCCTTGTGTGTGTTTTTCCTTTTATTTTTATTCAGTTTATTTAGCAAGAAAATGTAATATGTTGTCTGCTCTATGAATGTACAATTTGTTGATTCATTTGCATTTTCAATAAAATAATAAAACAACCGTTTACCGTTTCTGTCGTAGTTTAACAATAATAAAACTTATAACACCATTTTTAAGCCATAATTAGGACATAATCATGACAGGGAAGCATCGCCCACTCTGTGCCCATAATGTTGACATTTTTCAATTCACACAGAACACGGTTCTCATCAGCGTATAACATCCTGGAGAGGTGGACTTTATTTGTGCTACTTTGGCACTGCTAGCAATTATTCCTGTTTTTCTTCAAGTACTTGTCTTGTCAGAAGCGTGCCAAGTCAAACAACGAATTTCGATGAAACGAATGTCAGAATGTCATTTGGAAGTGTGTGGGATTTCCCAAGGCTAGGTTGACACACCAGCCACACAACAGGACTTCCTGTCATCTCTGTTCTCTGGTAGGGTGAGGTTTTGCTTTAATTCGGCGTGGCTTAATGATGGACTTTCGCCATAAGGGAGGTAAAGCTCACCAGATATCACCATAATGCCCTTGCTGTTGCTGAAGTCATACAGGACTGAAAAGTTATTGCAGATGGTCTTGTTCCTGAGAATCTGCTGAAATTACTTTCATTTAAATTCCTGAAGGTGAAAGTTTTCTTTACAGCAGTCAGCCAGAAGAGAGGCTAGTTGAGTAAGAGAGAAATAAAACACTCTGTGTTGTGGTGTTACAGGAAAATAATCAACAATGGGGTGGTGTGATGAAGTGGAGTTACTGGTACCACTTCGATGTCGATTACTTTCCTATAATGGCACCCAAAAGTATTTTATTCCTCTTATCCCACAGCAATTTGCCAATGCTAACAATATTTCACATATTAAAGAATAACCTGTCATATGTTTTATCCATTTATAATTAATAGAGTTTATATGTACAGTTATGATGTTGAACAACATGAAACAAGCTAGTTTCTGTTCCCTCTTACGCTAAACAGGTTTTGCACAGTTGCACTCACTTTTACCTGAAAAATCCCCAAGGGCAAAGCATTCAGAAAACATTACAACAGTCACCCTCTGGCGAAAAACTTAAAGTTACAGCTTTACGTCTGACTGTTGCAAAGCGCTGACACTGGAGACTCCTTCCATAAATGTTCAATAAACGTCTTCTTACAGAAAACTTCACTTGCAGTGTGCTGTGTGTCTTCGACATGAAATGACAATTTTAATGGGCATTTTTTTTTAAAAGTCAATAATAATAATAATAATAATAATAATAATCATGTTTCATTAAACATATAGAAAAAAGAAGAATGAAAGAACTTACATACAGCCAAAATAACTCAAAAAGGCCTTGCATGGTCTAGCCAATCTACTGACTTGAATCCCATTAAAAATTTATTGGGGATCTTTATTTTATTTATTTATTTATTTATTTTTTTTTTGAAGAAGAAGAAGTAGTATTGAAATTGTGAGTCCATCAGTGGGACCCTCATAACCTTTGGGAATTGACGATGACTTGCCAAGAGGAATTACCCAAAATCTGACCACAATCCTGCAGATTGCTTATTAGTTTTTACTGCATATTTCTCAAACTTTTAACTGCTAACAACGGCTTTGCAACGAAGTAGTAATGTTGATAATTGGTGGTGTCTGAATACTTTTGTCCCCTATCAATTTCATGCACTCAGTATACTCTGGAGCACGAGAACTCCAACCTGAGGAAGAAAAAACACTGCAAGGCTCAGTGGAGAAGTTGGAGGAACAACTTGATGAGACCCGAAGGATGTGTGAAGAGAAATTTGTAAACGAGAAAAGCCTTAATAACAATTTAGAGGCGCTTCACTGGGAATCAGTGAGTGTGTGGATGGTGGATTTTGCATTGAAAAAATGATTTCACATTATCTCTATATATGAGAGATTATCTCTGGGAGACCTCTTAAAGGGAATGAACCTCATAACCAACTGCCAACCATTGAAAAGGTAATGAACATGACTGTCATCTCAAGCTTAAACATAGTATTCGTAACAGTTTTACACAATTAGTAAAGCTTGTTATTCTTATCTTTGTGTAGTAGGATTAGGTGAGCAGTGATTGGTGGTTATGCTTACCTATTAGTGCGGAGTTTATTTATTTAAACACTAATTGGTCGTAGCTTGGGATGCGTCACGTCCGATTGAATGCGGTGAGTCTGTGCCTGTAAAAGGATTGTATACAGATATCTGGGGCGATATCCTTTTCTGGTAAGAGTTTAGGACGCAACTGTGATTGGGGAGTGGGGAATGTTTGATTGTTGGTAATATTTTGTTTTTATTCGCTGTAGGATTCTCCCTCTCGTTTTTGGGTGGTATTATTGCCTGCTGTTGCTTTGCGTCGTATTGCTGCGGGAATGCCGTCATCATAATCGTTTAAGGGGACTGCTCATTGTCTGGTTCTCCTGCGTGTTGCCGCCTGGTTTTATTGCTTTGCTTCTTTTTTTTTGTTGTAGGAGTGGGGCTAGCTTATTCTAAACTCCTGGAGTACGAATGTGGTGCTCCGTATGAGCTTGTCTCCCTCCTTGAATGGATTTTTTGTTTTCCTTTCTTGTTGTTTCACTCTTTGAATTCATATGATGTAGTTTCTTATTTTTTTGTTAACGTATTTTTAAGTTGATTGTATTTGGTGATTATTGCTACTGGCCTGTGTGCGAGTTGCATGTGACTAACCATTCAATCATTCTAGTACTACACTGTTACTGCTCATGGTTGCTTGCTCTGGGTGGAAGGATCTTTCCTATGGTGGTGGTGCTTCTTCATTGTGTGCTGTGTGGCACTTGGAGTGTTTGGTTGTGTGAATTGAGTGCACGGTGGTGTGGGTGTGTGGTGTTGTACAATCAAGCTAGAAGATTGTTCCTTCTGTTGAGAGCCTCAGCCCTGTGGGTGGTAGTGACTTCGTTTGGTTTATTTTTCCTTAAATGTCAGTATTCGTATAAATTTACTTTCTTGTTTTTGTAATTTCATTTGTGTCTTATTAGAAGTAGTGCAGCCAGTGGCTTTATTTAATGTTATTTAAGTGATATCTTTTTTTATATAGTGTCAAGCTTTTTTTTTATTTTTATTATGTGTTGTTAAACGATTTGTATTTTATATTATACCCATGTTTCTTTAAATTTGTACTGCTCCGTCACATTCGTAATCAGAAAATATTGTAAATATAAAGTCATGCCTGATTATTTGCATTTGTTTTTATTTTTTGTTGTTGTTTATTTAATCTAGCTACTTCGATGTCACTACCTTCTTCAGTGAAATTTAGCTAACTAGTTTTACCTTCTGTTTAGTGCAACATGGCAGACGCTGCTAATTTTGTCACACTGATTTTTGATGATCTTACATAGGAGAGACTGAGAATTAAACAGAAACACAGACCAGCAGATAGAACACAAATCACAGATATATACTTTATAAACTACCTTATTTTAAAAACCACCAGCTGCTACAGCTCCTGAAGAGCCTGATAAGTAACTGATGTGTAATGAAAAACCCATGGCAGATGTGAACATTAAGCAGTCAGATTTAAACCTCTTCTACCCCATGGTGGTCTTTTAGGGGCAGAAGCGAGAGCAGCAGGATCACAGTTCCCTTCTGTCCCAGTTTCAAGACATTAAGGTAAGCTTTTCTTCTCATTAAACCATGACTAATATTGGGTATGGGAGAATTTTTTTTTTTTTTTGTAGCCCAAAGGAGTAAATATATAATGTTGGGGATTTCAAACATTCATTTTGAAATCCAGAATTGGGCCATCACTCATTTTTCATCACTTAAGCTCATAACTGATCTCAACCAGATGCCCCGTGGAGCTTCCTTGGCAAGCTTTCTGTCTAGTTTGATTGACTAAGCTAGCTAACTTTCTTTCTGAACAACAAAAATAGCCACCTAATAATGTTTTCTCAGATTTACTTTACTTTTGGATTACATAAATTCCAGAAAGAGCAGAAAAGTGTGCTGGACGCATTATCATTACCTGCTAGAAAGCTAGTACTCAGTGCAGCTTTGAACCAAAACAAGGTCCTTTAAGCAGCATTTCATTATAACGCTTATATGGTTTTCTGGGAAGAGTTTTGTTTAATAACGACGAAGAACATTCATTTAGGAAACATATGGAAAACATACACAATGAATGCAGAATTAATATTTTTTAAATTTATAATATTTTTGAAGACCTCAGCAGTTATATGATGTCCTTTGCACAGCACACAGCATGTGGACTCCCTGATCTGTGGAGCAGCAGCTCTATAAACAAATCATTTCTTTTGCGATCTTCAGGCCAGTTGTTATATAAGTAATAGCTTAAGTTTGGAGCTCAGTACGGCAGTATTTAGGTCAGGCTACCAGAACAAACTACTGTTGATAGGAAAAAAATTGTGCACCTCCTATTTGTATGTGTATGTGTGTCTGTTCATTCTGAGTAATTAATTTATTTTCCATCTTTGGTTCAAATGTTTGTTGTTGAACTTCCAGGGCTTTCTGGCTGAGGCTAACGAGACAGCTCGGAATACTCTCACATTCAGTGCTCAGCTGGAGAATGAGAACTTCACCATGATGAAATGACTGAAAAGTCTGCAAGGTTCAGTAGGCAACCCTGTGTCACAGAACTCTAAAGTGCAGCACAGGCTGAACTGTGATAGGGAAGAGTTAGCCCGTGGGTGTGAATTGGCCAAGACCAAATTGGGGAGAAAATGGGGGGTGGGTTGTTGTTGCACACTGTTGATGTTTTTTTTTTTTTTCTTTCAGTTTTTGCCTTCTAAAATCAAATCCCATATCCATATCATTGAAGGTGGCAACAGCAGGACACATGCGAACTGTGCAGGTTAACGGGGTTTTGGTAAAGGTTTTATTCTAACTCAAGTGGAGTTTATTGTCATTTCAGCCATATACAAGTACACAGTGAAAGGAAACAACGTTTCTCCAGGACCAAGGTGCTACATAAGACAACACAGAACTACGGGGACTACATAAATTACATAAATTAAACGTAAAGTGCACAAGTGCAAACATGTGCAGACAGCACAAGACAGAACAGACAGTACATAACTACGACGCCGACCAGTACACAGTCCTGTTGAAAGTGATAAGGTGACAGTAGTGCAAATATTACAGCTGAGGTAGTGTAAACAGTGTAAACATAGTAGTAGCAGCAATAATAAAACATGTGCAAAACATGTGCAGTGTATGTGCATAGAGGATGTTCTGTTGTGTGTATATATATGTATGTATGTATGCGTGAGTTCCTTTGGACCAGTTCAGTTGTGTGTGTATATATGTGTGTGTGTGTGTTCCTTCCTTCAGTCCAGTTCTAGGTGTTGAGGAGTCTGATGGCATGAGGGAAGAAACTGTTGCACAGTCTGGTTGTGAGGGCCCGAATGCTTCGGTACCGTTTTCCAGACGGCAGGAGGGTGAAGAGTGTGTGTGAGGGGTGTGTGGGATCATCCACAATGCTGGTGGCTTTGCGGATGCAGCGAGAGGTGTAAATGTCTGTGATGGAGGGAAGAGAGACCCCGATGATCTTCTCAGCTGTCCTCACTATCCGCTGCAGGGTCTTGCGATCCGAAACGGTGCAATTCCCAAACCAGGCAGTGATGCAGCTGCTCAGGATGCTCCCGATAGTCCCTCTGTAGAACATGGTGAGGATGGAGGGTGGAAGATGTTCTTTCCTCAGCCTTTGCAGAAAGTACAGGCGCTGCTGGGCTTTCTTTGTTATGGAATATAAAACTTATAAAACTGCCAGGTTTATAAGGATTGAGAGTATCTTTTTTCCATCCAGCGAAGGAAAACATCCCCAGCATCCTGGCATATTGCTGGAATACAGTACATTTTGTGTTTATCCAAATACCTCAGTTTTTGCCACTGTACCATTCACAAGAGTAGAAAATGAGAGTTTCAGTTTTTTTTTTTTTTTTAATTTCTATTCAAAGTTTTAGGGGCCTTAAAAATGCCTAGAAGTGCCTTTGACAAAAAATACACACCTCCAGACCTACAACAAGGAGTCAAGTTTGTTGTCAGTCACATTGACTAAATTCAGAGTAATCTTCTCCTGGAGAAATCTAAAAGACAAGTAACAGCTTTACTCTTACCTCAGGCAAAGCCCTGATATTCTGTACCAGTTCCTCCCTCTACAAAGGTGCAACGAAAGGCTGCATCAAAGGCTGTCCTTCAGTGTCCTGCCTGACAGGTGCAGGCAATCCAGGTTAATCAGCCTAGAGAATTCTGGGTAACCGAGCTCTCCTGAACAGCTGCTCTGACTGTGCAGACTGCTGCCCTCTGCTGGCTGCCGGCGGTGTAGCGTGGCCTCTTACACAATGACTGTGAAGCAAACTCAGGTTTAAAAAAGATGCTGCATAAGCACAGGATCCAAACATTTTGATTGTGTTGAAACAAAACTGTATTAAACAGAAATAAGGTTAAATAACAGAGAGGGCACTCATGCCTCTCTGGTGCTACATGCCGTGAGACCTACACACACTTCAGGCCTCACACACCACACGCTGGTTTCCTGTGAGGCCTTCTCTAACATACAGCTCCACACGAATGCTAGAGTCCGGAAAAAGACAACAAACACCCCCGACCCAGCATTGTTAGGTTTCTCTGTTCATAGACAAATATACAGTACAAAAAAACACAACAATTTTAGATCAAACAGCTGCAAAGGGTCTGATGATCAGGAAAAGGAAGCCTGGGAAGGAAAGCCATAATTATGAATACAATGAATAAAATTCAAGATCGGCACAAAATCTAAAGAGGGAAATTAATAAACAATGCAGAAAAAGATGAAGTGATTTCATTATAAACTTTCTTTGGATGACTAGAACATTAAAACAATCCATACTTGGTCTGTCGGTTATGATCTGACCTGTGTAAAGAATAACGATGAGATGAGAGGTGTTAAATGTGGTCTGGTTTTTCACTAGTGAAGTCCTCCACACTGTACACGTTCCCTCTGAGGTTGTTGCGTTCTCCAGCGATGTTCCTGTTATCATCCAGCAGATTCAGTACAGGACCCGAGACTCACATGTACTGCATTACACAAGTGTTTCATTCATTTAATAAACTTATCGCGTTAATTAAATATACGGAATTATCTTAATCAGCTCAAATGCAGTTTATCATCCAAAACATTTGGTGTCTGCAGCTTAACACTGAAGCTATGAGACTAATGTAGCTAACAATTAAGGGACGCATCATTACTTCATCACTTACCTCAAAAGATATTATCCGCTTCAAGAAAGGCTGAGATATGTATGAAACGAAACAACAGGGTGTACTCTTACAGGAAAATCTCAGTCTTTATCCGTTTATAGTTACATTTTCTGTTGTGTAGCCTTCAGGGAAACATATTAGTTCCTGTTCTCTCTTTTTTCTCTCTCTTGACATTAATAAGAGAAAAAATATGCAGCTTGTCATGTTACTGAGAAATCACAAAGTGTAAACTCCCCTGTCCTGAAGATGTCGGAAAACTACAAGTTACATCATTACCTCTGACTGTTACAAAGTGCTGACGCTGGAGACTCCTTCCGTAAATGTTAAATAAACGTCTCCTTACTTAGTCTTAGTTTACGTGGAGCTGTGCAAGTCCCTGTGAATGTGCTGTTGCTGTTATAGAAACGATAACATTAGAATGAGCGGATTAATACAAACCTGTGATTTGCAATTGCACTACTGTCGGAGCTGCTTTTATAGAAAATTAATCAACATCTTCTGACCAACCAGAATCCAGAATTCAACAGCAATGTTTATGGGAAAGTGTAGGCAGCAGCACTCCAGAATCTCAACTGTATGTTGTGTGTGGAGTATCACTGAGGTCAGGATGAGGCCCAAAGCACAAAAAAGCTCATTTTCAGTACGTTCAGTATGTGACACTATATCACACACAGCACTTTATTATTTACACTGCTTTACATGTATTTTAATGGCCAGCAAATCAACTATATCAAACTGTTATATGTACGAGGATCAATGATTCTAATTTCATTTGTTCAGAGTCTTTTTGCCATTTAAGGATATTAAAAAAATACCATCTGACAACATAATCAGGAGCCAGTGATCACTTGTTGGAGACATTTTACCTTAATCTTAGGCTTGTCGCTACTGACACAAGCTAAAAAGAAATTCACAACTGTTTACAGTTTTGTACAGAAATAAATGAAAAGCAAACGTAGGCAGAAATAAATAACAGAGCATTTAAGCAGACTTATTCACAGAACAACTGCTGCTGCTGAATGGCATCACTGTCGTCGTCTTTGAAAAGCAGTGAGCAGAAACGGATCGACACTGAATACCAACCTGTAGAGCTTCCTTATTGGTTTAAGCTCAGCATATCACTACATACACGTGATATCAGAATCAGAATCAGAATCAGAATTAACTTTATTCGCCAAGTATGCGCGCAGACACACAAGGAATTTGTTGTGGTTTTCTTTAAGGTGCTCTTGGTACATACATACATATCTTACATGAGAACAAAAAAACATTTAAATAGTAAGACTTAACAATAAAAAAAAAAAAAATAAAAAAAAATAATAATGTGTATGAATCTGGAACAGAAGATTTATGTACAGATTTGTGCAGATTATTTACTCTATATACAGCTATATAAATAAAGAGATATGCATATGTATTTACATAATACTTGAGAAAGAGGCAGTAATTAGAGATGGAGGATGAATTACAGAAATGAATTATAGAATAAAAAAACACAGGTAATGATTCCTGTGTTAGCTGTTTAAGCTGGAGATGGCATGGGGGAAAAAACTGTTTTTATGCCTAGATGTTCTAGTGCACAGAGATCTGTAACGTCTGCCTGAAGGGAGGAGTGCAAACAGGTTGTGGCCGGGGTGAGAGGGGTCTGTGATGATGTTAGCTGCCCGCTTCTTCACTCTGGAGTTGTACAAGTCCTGAAGGTTGGGCAGGTGCACACCAGTGATCCTTTCTGCTGTCCTAACAGTCCGTTGCAGTCTTCTTAGATCAGACCTACCAATCCCAAAGAGCAGTAATGTGTCATCTCGCTCGTCTATTGGCCCTTTTCAGTAACTGGGAAAAGTTTCCACGTGGCTGACATTTTCACAGATATTTTCACTGCTGAGCAAACTGTTCGAACATCTCTGTCTCCGTCTGGTGCAGGAGATCAAACAGGGTTTTTAATCACTTTCTAATTTTCACTACCATTAAAACTATTTATAAAGTATTAGAATTGACACTTTATTGTTTATTTTGGTCAAACATTTGCCTTTTTTTGTGCCACGTACGCCCATTTTATTGAGTGAATGAAAATAAAGTTTTGGTTCTTCCTTCTCACACCAAGATTTTATTTCACATTAAGGAACGAAACATTCTCTGTTCACCGTGACAGAAAGCAGGATGCCGCGTCAGTGCCTCTTTCTATTCAAGTCGAGACTAGAGCATGGCCCAAAGCATTACTAACTTGAGCTGGAGGAAGAGTTTCCAGGGAGTCAATTAATACTGGAGAGTTCAAAACACCTAACTAACTGTCAGTCATTCCAGATTCATATGCTGATTGGCTCATGCGACGTTTTTACTGAGGGGAAAAAGAAGAAGACTGATATTTTGATTTATAACTCATAGCAGCGTGCTCTGATGTTAAAATGTGGAGCTATGCAATATTTATTCAGCATTATTTTCAATTCTTTTGGAGTTGATCGTGTATTCGATGGAATGTTAATCTAAGATATTAATCAGGATAAATCAAATTCTTCCAGTTCTGTCCAATCATATTTCATACTTGCCCTACAGCTTACATTAGACTTGAGGAAACCTCTCCAGTTTTCATCCACAGACCTCGAGGATGGCTTCAGAGTAGAGCTGCACATGAAACAGCACTCCAACACAACAACAACAACAACAACAACAACAACAACAACATCACTGTGTTACACGGCTTCTAGACTGCATTGTAACGTCTGTATTGTGTATGTTTAGGGATTAATTTAGGATTTTAATTGAAAGTATTTCCACTGGTTTATTATTTATAGATTGTTAGAGAGGTTTATTTTATGACTTCTGGATTACTGAGTCAGTACAAAAACAGTTTAGATGTCTAAATGTTACCTTTCATTACTTTTACAATGACATCGTACCTGAGACTACTGACATTTATTAAAAAAGCAAAGGGCTGTCACAGCGAATATTCACTTTGTTTAGTTTATTACTGTTTACTGCTGTATGGCATGTTTTATGTTTAAGAAATGTATAATTTCATTATATCTGACAGCATTTCTTTGCATGTGCCTAAGATTATTGCTCAGTACTGCACATTTATTCTATATTTGTGTACTTTTTATTTCCTTATGTTTGTTTTTCTACTTTTTTTCTACTTGATTGCACAGCACTTTGATCTTACAATCCTATTAAAAGTAGTCGAGGTTTATTTATGGACCTGCCTCTCTCTCTATAGAGTATATATATTTAAAAAAAAAAAGTTTGGACACCCCTGAGCTACATTAACAGCGTTCTATATTTTATCATTTAAGTTTGTAGACATTTTAACAGATCACCAAACTTCTAATTTAGTAATTAAGCGTATGAGCAATTTACTAAGACGTGTGATAGCTCTAATTTTCCCTCTTTTTTCAAATCAAGGACGAAGGTGGACTAAATGAGATGCTTAAACCTGGACTGAAAGAAGAAGAAGGAAGCTGGCAAGACGTGGGCAGAATTAATCAGCACATACTCTTCCGTATAATAAAGGTATTTTAATGAGTCGACTCCCATATGTGAGTGTTTTCTTCCTTCAGAAGTACGCATATTAGTAGCTTTTCTGACTGATGTTTGTGACTAAGATCAAATATTAAGTTATATTACAATGTTATTTAATTTGTTTCTGTTTCAAGTCACCACTGAATTTACAAATCGGACAAATCGACTCTTTGGTTCGACTCTTTTAGGTGAATGTTGCGAGCCAGCTCACACATGCAATTGTTTTTTTTTCTTCTTCAGAAGTATGAATTTTATTAATTATAAATTATAGAATTTAATTTGTTTTTGTTTCACGTCACTCAGGCATGGACTTAGCACAAGGCAAAGATAGGCAAATGCCTTGGGCCCCCAGAAGCCAAGGGCTCCAAAAAATGCAAATTATGTATATTTTTAATTATTAATGCTAAATAGCATATGCTGAAATTTTAATAGTATCATACAGTTGAATACGGCCCCATTCATTTATTTTGCCTAGGGCCCCCAAATCACTAAATCCGTCCCTGACGTCACCATCAGGAACCGAATTTACCTCAGAAATGTGGCCAGATTTTCTGTAGTTATGAATCATAGATAATGAGTCGACTCTTTGAGGTGGCTCTTTTCATGAACATTGAGAGTCGACTAGCATAAGCGTGTTTTTTCAGAAAAATTCATATTTGTTGTTTTTTTCTGACTGATTACTGGACAATTACATCAAATATTACGTAACATTATGACTTCGTTTAATTTGTTTTTGTTTCACATCACCATCAGGAACCGAATTTACCTCAGGAGTGTGGCCGGATAACGAGTCGACTCTTTGAGTCAGCACTTTTAAGTGAACGTTTAGAACCGACTCGTATATGTAAGTGGGTTTTTTTCTTCAGAAGTGTGCATATATGCTGTTTTTCAGACTGACTATATATTGGTGACTAACTAAGAGTAGGTTACAATGTTTTTAAAATTTGTTTCAGAGTTTACCTCAGGAGTGTGTCCGGATTCTCTGAGGTGATGTGTCGTAGAGGAGGAATCGTCTCTTTGAGTCGGCTCTTTTAGGTGAACTTCGGGAGCGGTCATCTATCCTCCTTTTGAAAATTTCTCAGTATTCTGTATTCATGATTCTCTAGTGCTTTTAATCACAGTGCAGCCGTGATCGAAGTGCAGCTAGTGAATCTTCTCAACATCAGAGTTCATTCATTCATCACCTTTTATCTGAGTTAGGATTGTGATGAATCCAGAGTTCCTGGGAACAGGAGAAGCAGGTATCCTGGATAGGATGACAGTCCATCGCACAACACCATACACACACACACACACACACACACATTCATTTACTCATTTATATCTCATTTACATTTACATTTCTGCATGTTTTTGGGAGGTAGGAGGAAACCGGAGAACCTGGCGTCCCATGCAGGGAGTAATCCCATCTAGCGCCTCGTGGAATTACTAAGCGTGATCACTGCCAGTCCTCCTGAAGGCACCAACCATCTTTTTTTGTTTGAAGCACATTTATAGAGAGAGACTATTGCTGCTACCATGTTCTATTTGTATGCTGAGTCATTGCTGTTAATGAGGTTAATCTTTGTAGTGTTATCGGCGTTCGGCGAACCTGATCACGTGAGTCAGGTCAGCAGAGAGAACAGCATTGGTCTGAGCACTAAGCCCTGATGGATGCCGATCCTGACTAGGCTCTTCCAATCAAGAAGTCCAAAATCCAGTTACAGAGAGAGATGTTCCAGTGTTCTTAGCTTTTCAATCAGTGGGATGATTTTATCTGACTAAACTCATCACCTCTTGGAAATCTATCAACATCTCCATCTTCCTCATCGCTTCCAAAAATGTCAGAGACATTTCCATCTCCGATCAATTCAAGGACTTCAAGGACAGTATATTCTGCATATATAACATTTTCAACTGATTATCAATTCATTCTCTTGTTCTGATGTACTATTTTTATAGTAATAAATTCATTCATCAGTACTGGACAATTGAGTTTAATGACATGGTTTCCGACCCACTGTCCATTCTAATGGACAGTAATATTTGAAAAAATCCTGAGTAAAAACTAGCTCTTAAACATTTGATATTACACTTTAATTCATACATTCCATCTTTCATCATTATTTTAAAACTATGATATCTTTGCACAAATATCTATAAATGTGAATAAAACTGTTGAAAACAAGCCTTACTTCGACGTCTGGAGTGAAGTCCTGCCATGCCTCTCTTCAGTGTGCTGTATTTTTTTAAAATGGCCTCAAGCAAATGTATACTGCTATTTGATTGGTTGTTAAACATCCACTTAAATGGACTTGAGGGCTTAGGTGGTGTTAAATGTTGCAAATAGTAAAAAAAAAACAATTGTCATCTGACGTCCATTATAATGGACGCAGGGTCTGAAGGGGTTAATGCTGAATTTACGTCAGGGAACAGCATTATCATATAAAGGTGGTAAGTTTTCTCTCTTTGTGGATATTGCAAAGAGCAAGAGGAGACACAAGAGGCCAGGAAAGATCACTGACTGCAAGCATATGCACAGCCTAAGTATTATTACTGGCCTTGATTTACATAATCTCAGACTATCAAGAGCCATGCCTGTGTTAAGAGTCTTCCCAGAAGTCAAACAATGACACTTTGGCAGAAGTGTGTGGGATTTCCCAAGGCTAGGTTTGTTACAGCAGGTAAAAATGTTGACACACCAGCCACACAATAGGACTTCCAGTTATCTCTGTTCGCTGGTAGGGTGAGGTTTTGCTTTAATTCGGCGTGGCTTAATGATCACCAGATATTGCCATAATGCCCTCGTTGTTGTGTGAAGTCATACAGGACTGAAAAGTTATTGCAGATCGTCTTGTTCTTGAGAATCTGCTGAAGTTACTATTTTTTTTCCTATAACAGCACATCATGAAGTGTTTTATTCTTCTTATGCAAACAATATTTTATTTATTAAAGAATGGCAGCATACATTTTATCTATTTATAGTTATGCTTAATGTGGTGTAACGCCTGCAAAACCGGTAAGTTCCTGTTCTCACTTACGCTACAGCAACTTTCTTTCTTTCTTTCTTTATTTATTTATAAAGCACTTTCACACAACTACCGGTTGATCCAAAGTGTTGTACAATACAACTAAAAAAACCCACAAAACATCAAAACACAATATAGCAATACATTTGACATGGCTAGATAAAAACTATTGACAAGAGATGTTTTTTAAGCAGGTATTTAAATACTGGCAAAGAGGACGCAGCTCTAATAGAAGCTGGTAATTTGTTCCATAGACTAGGACCGGCAACAGCGAAGGCTCGATCACCTCTGCAACTACGAAGTCGTTCCCTCACCAGCCTCTCTTTTTCTCTCTTGAAGTTAACAAGACAAAAAAAAAAAACAAACGCAACTTGTCGTGAAGCCACAAAGTGTAAACTCCTCTGTTTGGAAGATGTCATAAAACTCACAGTTACAGCTTTACCTCTGACTGTTACAATGTGCTGACACTGGAGACTCCTTCCATAAATGTTAAATAAACGTACATGCACCTACAGAAAACTTCACCATATCACATTCACTTTTGTGTGTTACCATAGAACCATTCTGACCAATCAGAATCCAGAATTCAGCAGCGCTGCAGTGTAAACGAAGTTAACAGTGACTTCATCCACATCATCGTTTCTGTTTCTCATTTTACAGCTAGTCCAAGTGATTTAAAATTTCGTACTCTTATGTATTGTGCTGTTTATTATAGATTGTGATTTTGTAGTTGTGTTATTTCCATGGTCTACACTCCGTCGCTGTGATAAAGTTGGCCAGCAGGGGGAGGAAGTGATCAATAGCTCTTCTACATGTGCAGTGTGGTGGATAAAGTCTTAGCTGATAAAGCAGAACATTTAGGTAGTGTGTCTTTCTCTTTAGTTTTTTTATTTATTTCAGGAATAAAGGTGAGCTTGTTTTACAGAGTCCGCAGTCCAAACTGTTAATTAATCAGAGAAGCAACTCCCTGAAAGCTCATTTGAAGCTAAGCATATTGTAGTGAATATTGATGAAAACCAGTAAGGTGTGTCCTGTTAAAAATAAACTGCAGAGACATGCTATTATAACTTTTTATTATGTGACAGATTAAGACAATGAAAATAATTTCTCATGTCCTTATAAATATGACTCTAGTGTTTTAAATGGACTTTTTTTTATACTTTTATTTTTGTTTGCATTGCAGCCGAGCTCATTAGAGACATTCCTGAGATTTATGCAAAACTTTGCTCTAGTTTAAAGATGACTGTGTTATTGCTGAACCCTCACAGAATTACTGAGGCATGTCAAAGAGACAGTGTGTGTGTGTGTGTGTGTGTGTGTGTGTGTGTGTGTGGGTGTGTGTGTGTTATGTGTAGAAATCAATCATCAAACTTTTGTTCTGTCAGTCAAGCTTAAATATACTTCTTATGTCAACGTGTCATGAAAAATTTACATACAAAAAATTATTTAGAAAAAAAAGATAATCTTTTGAAAATATCTAACATTCCAAAATAGATATCTATGATATTAATGTAAAGATGTAATTGTTGGTCCCTTAGCAATACATTTAATCATTGAAGTGTAGGATTGTTTTTTCTTCATGCAAGGACAGTTTCATTAACTCTTTAATAAAATAAATTTTTAGGTATAAATAAAAATTCATCTGACTTTTCTATGCAGATCTAAATAATACAAATCACATAAATAATCAACCAAACCATGATACGATTTGTGATCATTTATGAATAAAAGGGCTGAATACAATCTTTAACAACAAGCTAAACAGGTTTTGCACAGCTGTCACTTGCACACTGAGCCTCATGTTGCTGAAATGTTTTGCATGTCTCTGTATTAATATCATTTTATTTTAGTGTAATATTTTATCTGATTTATGTCGGTAGTTTGGTGTTAGTTCTAATAAATAAACACACTAGCTTTCGCTGATTATATAAAATTATAAGAACTTGTTGAAGTTCTTTTACCCCAAAATCTCCATGCACAATGCATTCAGACAACATGAGAGAAGTAAACCAAACAATTGCAAGTTAAATAAGTATAATAACTCCACAGCAATTTGCCAGTGCAAACAATTTATTATTCATTAAACCCATGGTTCTCAAAGTGGGGTCTGTGACGTATATCTAGGGGGACGTACGTCCCTGACACTACTGTTTTTTTATTTTTTAATCACATGAGATTGATGGTGATTTCTATCAATGATCAAGTTTGCTATGATTATTATTTTGTTATCAAAGTTGTAAGGCTAATTAACTGTAAACCTAATTAACTAGACTTAATCTAAAAGTCAGTAACTAAAAAACAAGTATAAATAATGTTAACTTTAATTTAACTGTGATTTTAGTAAAACCAGGAAGTGATGCTTGAAAGTAAAAGATGATGAATGAAAAATTCAGGAATAAATTTTCTAAATAAAAAGCTCTTATTGTTCTTAAGGTTAAATCTGTGCTGAGATCATAAGGGTGTCACTTTGCAAGGGGTCAGTGGCTACAAAATGTCTGAGAGCCCCTGCATTAAATGACTTGTTTTTTTTATCCATTTATAGTTACATTTAATGCTGTGGAATGTCAATGAACCTGCTCTCTCTTACATCACAGCAGCTATAAACATTCCCTTTCTCTCTCTTGATATTACCAAGAAAAAAAAAAAACACAGCTTGTCATGTTACCAAGACTTTTATGTACCATGTAAACATCTCTGTCTGGGAAATTACAGCTTTACCTCTGACTGTTGCAAAGTGCTGACACTGGAGACTCCTTCCATAAACAATAAATAAAGGTCTCCTTATAGAAAATTTCACCAAGGTGGCAGTATGTGCTTGTGTTTATGTACGTAGTTTTATTTAGTTTCATTCAGTGTACTGTATTATCTGCTCTGTGCTGGTAAAGTGTGGTGGTGTTGGTTCAGCTAAAAAAGAAAATGTATCTAAAATTGCCTGCGTAATTCACTTTTAAACGCACACTGACACAACACGGCTGCTGAGTCACACGACAGGCCTTACTGAGAAAATGGGAAATGACAGACCAGTTTAATTATAGCTTACAAAATGGGTTCAGTGAATAAAGTGTACAGTATATTGCCATTTCAATGAATGCATCAAACATGTGTTCAATTTTGGCTGTATTAAGAGTGGAACACAATGCCTTCTGATGATTTACGTTTAAAACAAATAGAGGTTACTTCACGATGAATCCTATGCAAAAGTTACGCATTGCTTTGAACCTTGCATTGAAAGAACACATCTGCCGCAATATATAACTATCTAATATATTTCTCAATATTTTACAATTTACAGTAATTTACAAATGGCTTGTCATTGCTTTACAGTTTAGCTTTACAGTTTAGCTTTACAGTTTAGCTTTACAGTTTAGCTTTACAGTTTAGCTGTGGGGAAAACAAGATAATTTGTCATCTTGTATTCTCTGTATTCTTAATTTTGACTGGATTATAAATGGGATTGGGATTTTTATTTATTCGCTGTCTAACTCTGTACTATAACATTTTACAATTTTATTATTTTAGCTATTTACAAAACACCTGACACACAGTTCCAAAAATATTACACAGTCCAGACAGTATACAGTATTAGACAGTCCCTACAGTATAGAGTATTAGACAGTCCAAACAGTATACAGTATTAGACAGTCCCTACAGTATACAGTATTAGACAGTCCCTACAGTATACAGTATTAGACAGTCCCTACAGTATACAGTATTAGACAGTCCAAACAGTATACAGTATTAGACAGTCCAAACAGTATACAGTATTAGACAGTCCAAACAGTATACAGTATTAGACAGTCCAAACAGTATAGAGTATTAGACAGTCCAAACAGTATACAGTATTAGACAGTTGCGACAGTATACAGTATTAGACAGTCCCTACAGTATAGAGTATTAGACAGTCCCTACAGTATACAGTATTAGACAGTTGCGACAGTATACAGTTCCAACAGTTTACACGGCATACAGTAATCAGTATGTTCCAAAGTGGTTACTGATAGATCCTTTATCATTGTAATATTCTTTTGTCATGGTTGAGATAAGGAACCTATGGACATCACCAAGGTTATGAAGAGTCTTATAAGCCTGAAAACTCTGCTTTCTGTTACATTTACATTTATGGCATTTGGCAGAGGCCCTTATCCAGAGCGACTTACAATTATCTCATTTATACAACTGAGCAGTTGAGGGTTAAGGGCCTTGCTCAAGGGCCCAGCAGTGGCAGCTTGGTGGTGCAGGGATTTGAACTCTAAACCTTCCGATCAGAAGTCCAACGTCTTAACCACTGAGCTACCACTTCTGTTCATTGAACCCTTGTGTTCTGCTCACTGCTTGGCTATGCCTGCCCTGCTCATGATTACTGATGACTTTGAGAAGCTGAGACAGATTGAATATATTTGTGTTTGAATTGAATTTATCATTGAATATATCTGCGTTTTTCAGGAACACAAGCACTTCTCTTCATGGAGTAATCATGGATGAGCTCATGTAGTTAAAGACATGGAGGTGAAGTGACAGAGTGAATCTGACTGTTTGTTTTTGTAAAAAGCAGTAAAAAAAAAAAAAAACGTTTCAGTTGCTATTTCTGATATTTCACCTTTTTATGTAAAATCTGATGTTGGGAAACATAACCTGTGTAATTAGATATCAAGGGAGGTGGAATAAAATTAATATAGTTTTGCACATTTATAGTAACTTGAAGTAGTATTTTCAAATTTGGACGCAGACACAAACCACGGGTTAAATATGAGGAACACTGGCTTTCATAGCTCTTCATGAGCACAGCAGGAGTTAAACACACTCCCTCTTCACTTCTTCACTGAAATACAATGATAATGATAATAACAGGAAAATGCAGCTCTGTGATCATCGGTTCGTTTTTACTAGGAAACTATGGAATTGGCACTTCAAGTTTCGTTTCTCCCTCCACTCACACACACACTCACTCACACACACACACACACACACACACACACACACACGCAGTACAGGGCTTAGAGCAGTTTCGCTTTCTCGGAAAACACGTGGTTTTGCTTCTGGCTGTTCCAGCAGCTCAGCACACCCCCACCGCAGCCTCACCTTCTTCACAGTTCTGCCTCTTTGTATTTCCCTTTCACTGCTCTAACCCACCACAATGAACTCATTACTTCATTAAACAGCTCAACAGTGAGTGTGATTATTGATCTGGTGAGTTGGTTGCAGTGTGTCAGAGCACTGAACACACACAAATGTGCAAAATGGAATTTTGGGAAAATGAAAAGGAATTGGAAAGAAGGAAAAATGTTGTTAAAATTGCAGATCTTCCTGTCTATGCTGCTTCCTACCTCTAGGGAAGAGTGTAACATGTAAGCTTTTGTAATATGTAACTTTTTTTTTTTTTTTTGAAAATGTTAGGAGTGAAATATTCTGAAGCTCTACATGTTCATATGATGTGTACATATCATCTGTCAATCATTGACAGTAATGCACTGGCTGAGGGCGTGACCCTTTCTTTCTTTTCTTTCAAGAACCCTACCAGGAAACACTGGAAAACACTAGACAAAAACCCCAGATGTCAAAATTTCAGCCTGGGGGGTGAACAAAAACAGAACGTTTTTTTTATTTGTACCTGTCTGCAATATATTTTAACAAATTTAGATGGTTCAGTGATATAGTGTATTATATTCTCTATAGATATATAACCCAGCCACAGGGAGTGCACTCTCAGTGCCAGTCCCAAGCCCGGATAAAAAGGGAGGGTTGTGTCAGGAAGGGCTTGTGCCAAATCAAACATGCGGACCAGTGATCCGCTGAGGTGACCGCTAACGCGAGCAACCGAAAGAACAACAACAAACTAGTAGACCAGTAGACAAACTGAGAGACAAACTGCAACCCTGACCAGGCGGTTACTAAGGATGAAGGAATTAACCACTTTCTTTGCTACAATGTATTCTTCAGTTGGTGCATTAATGGTGGGCACCACATGATGAACAAATACATCGATCACATGAAAAACAGCTGATGTGCTTTGGTCTTTGAGATACATCGTCACACCAGACCCCACACTGTCATCCATCGTAACATGCTAGCTACCCAGCTTAGCATTATCATGCTAACTTACTATCAACTCGACAGTCAAATCTATCCTATTTTGGTTTCATTTGCATACAAAATGAACATAATTCAAAATGTTCTCCAGACTAAGAAAATTATATAAATTAGATAAATTTCTTCACAGCTATTTTATTTCTTCACTTGGCTCGAATAACTAAGACCATACTCAGGACCGATTCTGGGCTCTTTTGTCGGTTAGGTTCATAACGCCAGGTTTGCTTTCACGTAGAAGGATTCCTTTTGAACCATTCCTTCTGGGATTTCACTTTTGTCCATGCAGGTTTGCAAAATGGCTAGCACTCCGTTCCATTCATCTGTTTATTACCTTTTTGCTTTATTATTTTCCTTTTGTCCCAACACTGAAGAACAGCACTTTTTAAATGCATGGCATGCCATCCTGTAGGAAAACCTGCAAACAAGGAGCTGTGTGTGTTTTTTGTGATGTTTATACAAAGCTGAACTGTTTGTTCCAGTCCTATGAATGTGTGATTTTATCGTCTTAGGTCTGTACTGATACACAATAGTGAACCTTTTGCTTTGCTGCTATAGCTCTTCCAGTCTTTCTCAATGAAACTTAATACTTCTGACAAAGTTTGTTTTTAAATGCATCAACCGTTGAAATTCCACTCACGTAAACGCTGCACATATATCAATAAGGTGTTCTTTTTCCTCAGCTGACCAAAGCCACTATTTCCTCTCTGAAACTTGCAACAGGAAGTTGAACCAACCAATTAATTGGTATGCAGCATTTCAGTTGAAATGAGACATAGGTTTTTTTCCCAGATGTTTCCAAACTTCCTTTAACCACCACCCCTGCCTCCTTTTTTTTTGGCGGTTGTCACACTTCAATCATTTAAAGTTTTATGTGTTAATTTCCAGGAAATAGTAAGTTTGTGTGCACAACATAAATGTGACATATGATTGTGGGCTTATTAGTTTTGTATCAGATGTAATTTTCTTACATGTGTGTGTTCAGTTTTTTTATTTGAGGGCATAAAGTTATAGATGTGTGTAGGTGGGTGTATTCATCAGATACTCCACCGTTTTCAAGAGAGCCAAGAATCAGTTCTCTTGATCCCTCACGGGCTCAAAAAAAAGCTTTCACACTCCACCAAACATACCAGACTCCTGAAAAAAAGAAAAACCTCAACCTTTTTTTGCAGGCAGGAAAGGGATGCTACTGAGCATGTGCAGAGTGAGAGTGAGCGTCACCACTGTAGGTTGTTGCTGCTCAGAGCAATCTATAGTGTTACAGCTGACCCCACTCTCCCCTACTACTATACATTCAGGTCAAATTGACTTATTGCATTAAAATAATTCTCAACAAAAATCAAAGGTTCTTTTAAAGTCTGCAGCTCAATGTGTAGAAATGTTTTCTCTCCTCACTTTAACACCCCAACCTGTTCAATTTGAACCTCCATCCACCACCTTTTGTTATACAGTCTTTATGTTTTCAATCATAACTTTTCTTTGCAAAGCATCTTTATGCAAAACAGCAAGTGCAGTGAAATGCTTGGAATTTCAGTCTTATTTGTCTGAATTCCCATCTGGTCTGACTGCATTTCCCCCCATCCTAAGTTTCTATTCAGTAATGAGTTGCGTTTTGTAAACCTGGTGGAGGGAGGAAGCACACTGCCCAGAACAGCCAGCAGGGGAGGGGCGGGGCTAACACATGCGCATTCGCTGATGATTGGCTGTCGCCTGGAGGTAGCGCGAAGCACAGTAATCTCGCGTTTTGATTGGCTGAGATATCCTTCAGTCAGCTGGGTCAGTGTCCGGGGTTTCACGTCCCAGGTTTAAGAAGTGTGGAGATAATAAACCCTCTGCACAATCGTGCTGAAACCCAGACAGCTGGCGAGCTTCTGTACTGTAAGAACCTGAACCAATCATATTTTCACATTCTACAGAAGTTTCCTTATTGGATCAAATCCCAACGTGCTTTAAAAGGTAAGTTCTTTTATAATAGTACGACAACGTGACCTGGTTATGAAATGTTAAAATGAATAACTGCAAGTTTTTGCCATTCCTAGATCTCCATTTTTATTATTATTTTGCCTTTAGATCACTTAGCTATATATTTAATAGTTTAATATATTAAATAGCTATTTATGTGTCTAAACGTCATTATTATTGTTATTATTATTATTATTGTTGTTGTTGTTCTGTATTTGTTGTTGGTATTATTTTAAAAGGTTGTAAAAG
Organism: Pangasianodon hypophthalmus; assembly: GCF_027358585.1. NCBI lineage: Eukaryota > Metazoa > Chordata > Actinopteri > Siluriformes > Pangasiidae > Pangasianodon > Pangasianodon hypophthalmus. The sequence goes on from NC_069714.1 coordinate 29,631,612, forward strand.
TACATACATTATTTGATATTATATTATCTACTATTATTTATAATTTTTTTTTAAAAGAGAAGTAAAAGTTCAGACAATCTGAGTCATTTTTTGGGTCATTTCCATTAAAGGGTACATGATTTGCACCCAGCTCTAGGATAAGCTGCTAGAGGCGTTAAAAAACAGAGAAAATGGACAAAAATTGACTTGCGGCAGATTTATTTACTTGTTTGTTTACCTGCCACACTAAAGTATGTTACAGCTCACTGTCGGTTTTTAACTTCATCCGCAGTTCTTATCATCAGAGTGGCACGCAGAAAGGATTAGAGGACTTCACTTTCTATTCTCTCTCTTTTTTAAAAAATAATCTGTGTACACTGTATTTGTGGAGTAAACACTTGATGCAACATTAAAGTTTATTACCAAAAAAGCTAAAGTATTTCGTAAAGTTATTGTTGCATTGTTTTATTAATCTGCTTTTTCTCTTGTATATCAGATCAACATTCACGGCCACATTTAGCTCAAGCCTGATTAAGGCTGTTATGACATAAACCCTGGAATGTTTAGGAGAAAGTGTACTTCAGTGAAATCATAGCGTCTGTCTGTGTGAGAATTCACACAAAGACAATATTATTAGATATACTTCAGGCACGTCCTGCCTATTAGTTTTTTTAACTAGGCTATTTATTTGTTTCATAGTTGCCTGGAAGACATGTAGGTTCAACGACAAAATGTAATCAAGTTCAAAATGTAAATGCTTCTGAATCTAACTAGTTAAACACAAACTAACTAAAACACAAATCAATGTGAGAATGTGAGAAGTTACAGCTACACACCTTTACCTGAGGCACCAACGATCTCTGCTACTTCAATTCAATTCAATCCTATTTTTATTGTTATTATGCACATACAGTTGTGTACAGTATAATGAAATGCGGTTTCCCTAGCCTCAGGTGTAAACATTAACAAGTGTTAATACAAATAACATGACAAGAGAACATTAGATGAGTTGTAGTATTAGACAGGACACTGAACACAGTACACGGAAGGGATGGGGAGAAAAACAAACACATAAAGAAAAACTACAACAAGGAATGCAGTATTAAAATAGTCGATGGTTAGTAATAGGTATTGATGGTGCTGGTGTCTGTAAAGTGCAGAATTAAAGACTAAAGTGCTAAATGTAAACGAATTAGAAAGTTGAGCTAACAGTGCAGATAGATAACAGGCAGATCAAATATTGAATTAAATAGTGTGTGTGATAGATAGACAGTGTGTGTTTGGTGGGAGCAGCTTGACTGCACAAGGGAAAAAGCTATTCTTTAGTCTTGGGTTTGTATGCTCTAGAATTGCTTTCCAGATACTAGGAGGTCGAACACGCTGTAGCTGGGGTGAGTGAGGTGTGAGACGATGCCGAATGATTTCTTCAGACGTTTTGCTGTAGGTGTCTCGCACTAGAGGCAGAGCAGCTCCAGTGATGAGCTGCTCGCTTTACTGCAGGACCTTGCGGTCAGTGACAGTAGAGCTGCCACACCAGCACATGATGCAACTACACCTTTTTTTTTTTGGAAGTCTTCATAGAACATGGAGGTTCTGTTGGGTTTTTCTTGTAAGATGAGAAGTATGGATAGACCACATGACGTCTTCTGTGATATACACTCCTAGGAATTTGAAACCGTTTGCCAGACGACAGGAGGGTGAAGAGTGTGTGAGAGGGGTGCGTGGGATCATCCACAATGCTGGTGGCTTTGCGGATGCGGCGTGTGGTGTAAATGTCTGTGATGGAGGGAAGAGTGACCCCGATGATCTTCTCAGCTGTCCTCACTATCCGCTGCAGGGTCTCGCGATCCGAGACAAACCAGGCAGTGATGCAGCTGCTCAGGATGCTCTCGATAGTCCCTCTGTAGAACATGTTGAGGATCGGGGGTGGGAGATGAGCTTTCCTCAGTCTTCACAGAAAGTACAGGCACTGCTGGGCTTTCTTTGTTATGGAGCTGGTGTTGAGGGACCAGGTGAGGTCTTCCACCAGGTGAACATCAAGAAATTTGGTGCTCTTGATGATCTCCATGGAGGAGCCACCGATGTTCAGTGGAGAGTGGTCTCTCTGTGCTCTTCTGAAGTCAACAACTGTCTCTTTAGTTTTGTCCACATTCAGAGACAGGTTGTTGGCTCTGCACCAGTCCGTTAGCCGCTGCACGTCCTCTCTGTATGCTGACTCGTCGTTCTTGCTGATGAGACCCACCACAATCGTGTCATCAGCGAACTTGATGATGTGGTTCGAGCTGTGCATTGCTACACAGTTGTGAGTTAGCAGAGTGAACAGCAGTGGACTGAGCACACAGCCCTGTGGGGCCCCAGTGCTCAGTGTGGTGGTGTTGGAGATGCTGTTCCCGATCCGGACTGACTGAGGTCTCCCAGTCAGGAAGTCCAGGATCCAGTTGCAGAGGGAGGTGTTCAGGCCTAGCAGGTTCAGCTTTCCAGTCAGGTGCTGAGGAATGATTGTGTTGAATGCTGAACTGAGGTCTTTGAACAGCATTCGAACATATGTGTCTTTTTTGTCCAGGTGGGTGAGGGCCAGATGGAGGGTGGCGGTCATGGCGTCATCCGTAGAGCAGAAACACAAAAACACATCCTCATTCTTGTTCACTAGGTCAGGGACTAAGAGTACCATTGTGAACGTTTTTGAGGTCACGCTTATGAGGAAAAGCATGCTTAAAGACCGGTATGATAATTTTGGTGTCTGAATCGGTTCCGTTTGAAACTACACCTTCTTTTAATGCTGTGTGACACTTCAGATCCAGCACATTAGCCCAAACACTTTAAAAATAATTATATAGTAGTTTATAATTATTAGTTTGTAGTTTGTAATTATATAATAGTTTTCCCGTGTGATCACCTCAGCACGATCTTTTTTTCTCCTCTGTTTTCACGTCACACCATTTTCCTGTCAGCTCACTAATTCACACATAATTCACCTTCTCTGTAATTTGTCTCTAGATTTTGAGCTTTTCAGTTGCTATTACACTGCTAACTATGTTTACTGGGATAGAACTGAGTCAAAATAACTTCCACTTCTGCTTTTCTTTCACCGTTTAGTAGTCATTTCATGGTTCGAGCTCTCTGTGCACTGTACACTTTATGAAGTATTGTGAGTGTCACTACAAATGAGTTGTGTTGGGAACTCGCTTTGCACATTACAGGTGATCAAGCATGGGACTGGGCAGCACACAGGAGTGTTTACTTACCTGGTGGACTAGCTAATAAATTTGTTTTGTCCATCAGGGTGTTATTGTAGAATATTTGGTTTAGATTAGTATTAGTACTTCTGCAATAAGGGAAAAAGAGTCATCCGTGAGTTGACAAAGAAACACTGTAAAAGTGAATGTAGCCTTACCAGTTCTCAATGTAATCATAATCCTCATTGTCAAGTGATGAATTCAGTTAGAAAGTCAATACCCTCTGGAATTTTCTATTATTTTGCTCATTATACACAGCCCCATTGTGTGCTGTCCCAACATGTGATGGATGATCTTTAGTCTAATACAAACTAAATTATGTAATATGTAAATAACGTGCGTTAGAGAAAAAAGGTTTAGTTAAAAAGGAAAACGGAGCTGTTCTTCGTTCCTCGTCACGTGTATTTATACTGATTATTTAATCTGTTGGTAGATGGCACTTTGGTACCAGCTACAACAGCTGGACTCAAGATACCTGGAGCAAATCGACCAGCTCTACGATGATACGTTCCCCATGGAGATTCGTCAGTACCTCAGCCAATGGATTGAAAGCATTGACTGGTGAGATATGACACGTTACACTTTTAAACCCAGCCCTTAATCTGCTAAAGATCTTTCAGCTCACATGATAATATCATCTTACACAGTTTGCATTCAGAATAATATTCAGAAGAACATTGTGTGCTGAGGTAGAACACTATAGACATATTAAAATGCTATCATTACAAGTAACAATTCTTGGTTAAACCTGTTTCTCTTGCTTGCTCAGATGTTTGCCCACATCTCTGGGTAATTGACCTTTCTTTCCTGAAGGAAAATAACATGTGATATTTAAATTTAGTGTTATTATTCTGAATCAGACCTATTAAGCCACATGAAACATGAAACAAGGATATAACCACACCCTTAGTATAAAATGTGAAGAAAAAAAACCTCTATGGATAATGTGGATGAAGTATTCATGGGTTTTTTTTATTCATTCATATAAATGGAAAAAATGCAACCAATAACATCTAGATCACTAAATAAATGTAAGGCTTTGTGTAAAGGCTTTAGTTCAATTGTACACAGTATAAAGGAAGTATTGTGTACACAATATAAAATAATACAATAACAGTGCATTGATTTGGCTCTCTGGGCTTTACTTTATTTTACGTTCCTCACTAAACTCTCTCTAAACTTTACTATCATCACCACACTCTCTTTGATCTTTACTATCATCACCACACTCTCACTAATCTTTACTATCATCACCACAATCTCTCTGAACTTTACTATCATCACCACACTCTCTCTAATGTTTACTATCATCAACACACTCTCTCTAAACTTTACTATCATCACCACACTCTCTCTAAACTTTACTATCATCACCACAATCTCAATAATCTTTACTATCATCACCACACTCTCTCTAAACTTTACTATCATCACCACACTGTCTCTAAACTTTACTATCATCACCACAATCTCAATAATCTTTACTATCATCACCACACTCTCACTAATCTTTACTATCATCACCACAATCTCTCTAAACTTTACTATCATCACCACACTCTCTCTAAACTTTACTATCATCACCACACTCTCTCTAATCTTTACTATCATCACCACACTCTCTCTAAACTTTACTATCATCACCACACTGTCTCTAAACTTTACTATCATCACCACACTCTCTCTAAACTTTACTTTACTATCATCACCACACTCTCTCTAATCTTTACTCTCATCACCACACTCTCACTAAACTTTACTATCATCACCACACTCTCTCTAAACTTTACTATCATCGCCACACTCTCTCTTAACTTTATTTTACTCTCATCACCACACTCTCTCTAAACTTTACTCTCATCACCACACTCTCTCTAAACTTTACTATCATCACCACACTGTCTCTAAACTTTACTATCATCACCACACTCTCACTAATCTTTACTCTCATCACCACACTCTCTCTAAACTTTACTCTCATCACCACACTCTCTCTAATCTTTACTATCATCACCACACTCTCTCTAAACTTTACTATCATCACCACACTGTCTCTAAACTTTACTATCATCACCACAATCTCAATAATCTTTACTATCATCACCACACTCTCACTAATCTTTACTATCATCACCACAATCTCTCTAAACTTTACTATCATCACCACAATCTCAATAATCTTTACTATCATCACCACACTCTCTCTAAACTTTACTATCATCACCACACTGTCTCTAAACTTTACTATCATCACCACAATCTCAATAATCTTTACTATCATCACCACACTCTCACTAATCTTTACTATCATCACCACAATCTCTCTAAACTTTACTATCATCACCACACTCTCTCTAAACTTTACTATCATCACCACACTCTCACTAAACTTTACTATCATCACCACACTCTCACTAATCTTTACTATCATCACCACACTGTCTCTAAACTTTACTATCATCACCACACTCTCTCTAATCTTTACTATCATCACCACACTCTCTTTGATCTTTACTATCATCACCACACTCTCACTAATCTTTACTATCATCACCACACTGTCTCTAAACTTTACTATCATCACCACACTCTCTCTAATCTTTACTATCATCACCACACTCTCTCTAAACTTTACTATCATCACCACACTCTCACTAATCTTTACTATCATCACCACACTCTCTCTAATCTTTACTATCATCACACTCTCTCTATACTTTACTATCATCACCACACTGTCTCTAAACTTTACTATCATCACCACACTCTCACTAATCTTTACTATCATCACCACACTCTCTCTAATCTTTACTATCATCATCACACTCTCTCTAAACTTTACTATCATCACCACACTGTCTCTAAACTTTACTATCATCACCACACTGTCTCTAAACTTTACTATCATCACCACACTCTCACTAAACTTTACTCTCATCACCACACTCTCTCTAAACTTTACTATCATCACCACACTGTCTCTAAACTTTACTCTCATCACCACACTCTCTCTAAACTTTACTTTACTATCATCACCACACTCTCTCTAAACTTTACTATCATCACCACACTCTCTCTAATCTTTACTCTCATCACCACACTCTCACTAAACTTTACTATCATCACCACACTCTCTCTAAACTTTACTATCATCGCCACACTCTCTCTTAACTTTATTTTACTCTCATCACCACACTCTCTCTAAACTTTACTCTCATCACCACACTCTCTCTAAACTTTACTATCATCACCACACTGTCTCTAAACTTTACTATCATCACCACACTCTCACTAATCTTTACTCTCATCACCACACTCTCTCTAAACTTTACTCTCATCACCACACTCTCTCTAATCTTTACTCTCATCACCACACTCTCTCTGAGCTTTACTTTACTCTCATCACCACACTCTCTCTAAACTTTACTTTACTATCATCACCACACTCTCACTAATCTTTACTATCATCACCACAATCTCTCTGAACTTTACTATCATCACCACACTCTCTCTAATGTTTACTATCATCAACACACTCTCTCTAAACTTTACTATCATCACCACACTCTCTCTAAACTTTACTTTCATCACCACAATCTCAATAATCTTTACTATCATCACCACACTCTCTCTAAACTTTACTATCATCACCACACTGTCTCTAAACTTTACTATCATCACCACAATCTCAATAATCTTTACTATCATCACCACACTCTCACTAATCTTTACTATCATCACCACAATCTCTCTAAACTTTACTATCATCACCACACTCTCTCTAAACTTTACTATCATCACCACACTCTCTCTAAACTTTACTATCATCACCACACTCTCTCTAATCTTTACTATCATCACCACACTCTCTCTAAACTTTACTATCATCACCACACTGTCTCTAAACTTTACTATCATCACCACACTCTCTCTAAACTTTACTTTACTATCATCACCACACTCTCTCTAAACTTTACTATCATCACCACACTCTCTCTAAACTTTACTATCATCACCACACTGTCTCTAAACTTTACTATCATCACCACACTCTCTCTAAACTTTACTTTACTATCATCACCACACTGTCTCTAAACTTTACTATCATCACCACAATCTCTCTAAACTTTACTATCATCACCACACTCTCTCTAAACTTTACTATCATCACCACACTCTCTCTAAACTTTACTATCATCACCACACTCTCTCTAAACTTTACTATCATCACCACACTCTCTCTAAACTTTACTCTCATCACCACACTCTCTCTAAACTTCACTATCATCACCACACTCTCAATAAACTTTACTTTACTATCATCACCACACTCTCTCTAAACTTTACTATCATCACCACACTCTCTCTAAACTTCACTATCATCACCACACTCTCAATAAACTTTACTTTACTATCATCACCACAATCTCTCTAAACTTTACTATCATCACCACACTCTCTCTAAACTTTACTATCATCACCACAATCTCAATAAACTTTACTATCATCACCACACTCTCAATAAACTTTACTCTCATCACCACACTCTCTCTAAACTTTACTATCATCACCACACTCTCACTAATCTTTACTATCATCACCACACTCTCTCTAAACTTTACTATCATCACCACACTGTCTCTAAACTTTACTATCATCACCACACTCTCACTAATCTTTACTATCATCACCACACTCTCTCTAAACTTTACTATCATCACCACACTCTCTCTAAACTTTACTATCATCACCACACTCTCTCTAAACTTTACTATCATCACCACACTCTCTCTAAACTTTACTGTCATCACCACACTGTCTCTAAACTTTACTATCATCACCACACTCTCACTAAACTTTACTATCATCACCACACTCTCTCTAAACTTTACTACCATCACCACACTGTCTCTAAACTTTACTATCATCACCACACTCTCTCTAAACTTTACTCTCATCACCACACTCTCTCTAAACTTCACTATCATCACCACACTCTCAATAAACTTTACTTTACTATCATCACCACACTCTCTCTAAACTTCACTATCATCACCACAATCTCTCTAAACTTTACTATCATCACCACACTCTCTCTAAACTTTACTATCATCACCACAATCTCAATAAACTTTACTATCATCACCACACTCTCAATAAACTTTACTCTCATCACCACACTCTCTCTAAACTTTACTATCATCACCACACTCTCACTAATCTTTACTATCATCACCACACTCTCTCTAAACTTTACTATCATCACCACACTGTCTCTAAACTTTACTATCATCACCACACTCTCACTAATCTTTACTATCATCACCACACTCTCTCTAAACTTTACTATCATCACCACACTCTCTCTAAACTTTACTGTCATCACCACACTGTCTCTAAACTTTACTATACTATCATCACCACACTCTCTCTAAACTTTACTATCATCACCACACTCTCACTAAACTTTACTATCATCACCACACTCTCACTAATCTTTACTATCATCACCACACTGTCTCTAAACTTTACTATCATCACCACACTCTCTCTAATCTTTACTATCATCACCACACTCTCTCTAAACTTTACTATCATCACCACACTCTCACTAATCTTTACTATCATCACCACACTGTCTCTAAACTTTACTATCATCACCACACTCTCTCTAATCTTTACTATCATCACCACACTCTCTCTAAACTTTACTATCATCACCACACTCTCACTAATCTTTACTATCATCACCACACTCTCTCTAATCTTTACTATCATCACACTCTCTCTATACTTTACTATCATCACCACACTGTCTCTAAACTTTACTATCATCACCACACTCTCACTAATCTTTACTATCATCACCACACTCTCTCTAATCTTTACTATCATCATCACACTCTCTCTAAACTTTACTATCATCACCACACTGTCTCTAAACTTTACTATCATCACCACACTGTCTCTAAACTTTACTATCATCACCACACTCTCACTAAACTTTACTCTCATCACCACACTCTCTCTAAACTTTACTATCATCACCACACTGTCTCTAAACTTTACTCTCATCACCACACTCTCTCTAAACTTTACTTTACTATCATCACCACACTCTCTCTAAACTTTACTATCATCACCACACTCTCTCTAATCTTTACTCTCATCACCACACTCTCACTAAACTTTACTATCATCACCACACTCTCTCTAAACTTTACTATCATCGCCACACTCTCTCTTAACTTTATTTTACTCTCATCACCACACTCTCTCTAAACTTTACTCTCATCACCACACTCTCTCTAAACTTTACTATCATCACCACACTGTCTCTAAACTTTACTATCATCACCACACTCTCACTAATCTTTACTCTCATCACCACACTCTCTCTAAACTTTACTCTCATCACCACACTCTCTCTAATCTTTACTCTCATCACCACACTCTCTCTGAGCTTTACTTTACTCTCATCACCACACTCTCTCTAAACTTTACTTTACTATCATCACCACACTCTCTCTAAACTTTACTACATTTACATTTATGGCATTTGGCAGACGCCCTTGTCCAGAGCGACTTACAATAGTGCTTTGAAGTCTATCAAAAATACATTCTGATACTGGATCACTAGGTCACAAACTAGGAATACCATCAATCCAAAACTCTGTTGGGAGGTAATAGACAAGAAACTCTCTCTAAGCTTTATTTTACTATCACCACACTCTCTGTAAACTTTACTTTAAAAGTAACTATTAATCGCCACACTCTCTCTAAGCTTTATTTTACTATCACCACACTCTCTGTAAACTTTACTTTAAAAGTAATTATTAATCGCCACACTCTCTCTAAGCTTTATTTTACTATCATCGCCACACTCTCTCTAAGCTTTACTTTACTATCATCACTAAACTCTCTCTAAACTTTACTTTACTATCATCACTAAACTCTCTCTAAACTTTACTTTACTATCATCACTACACTCTCTCTATATATACCCATATATATGAATGAGATTGACCATGGCCATGCATCTTGATTATAATTGTCATTACTATCATCTGCCATAGGGACGCTGTGGCCCTTGATGAGTCCCTAGCGAGGCTGCGTTTCCACGACCTTCTGAGTAAGCTGGATGAGCTTTACAGTCGCCTGAATCCAAGCAACAACTTCCTCCTTCAGCACAACATCCGCAAAATACAGCGCAACCTACAGGTGCAGATAAACAAAACCCATCCGCTCCATAACTAAAGACTTCATCTGGCATCCTCGGTGTCCATCTGCTTAGGAATAACTATACAAACAACAAAGTGTCTTTATCTTTCTTTTAGGAACACTTTCAGGAAAATCCAATGTACATGGCTATGATTATATCCAACTTCCTGAATGAGGAAAGGAGAATTCTAGAGACAGCCCTCAGAACACAGGTATAATAAGTGCCATTTATTGTACTTGGTTTTATCTTTAGTGATCTAATGTTTCATTAACTTTTATGACGGATGGGAGATGTTGGATCTGTGAAGGTGGTGCATAATGTTAGGCAGGAACGTGGTCACAATTGCCTAATTATTTACTCAGGAGTGGGAGTATTTCAACCACTATATAGCGTAGGTGGAGCTAACTTAGAGTTTGAGGAAATTTGGCTTTATTCCTGCACATGAAAAAACTGCATTTCTGCTCTAAAAAAAAGGGAAAAAGAAAACCAATTTTTCCAACCCAATTCCAATTACTTTTTCTTTGCACAAAATTGGTAAGAATTCCAACAAACAATGGAAATTTAATTAATAAAAATTTTTCCAATGAAAAAAAAAAGACCAACTCTCAACCACACCCATCACCTTCACCCAAACCAACCATGTTGTCCTTTTGGCTAGGAAAATACGGGCTCATCCCAGGGCAATGTTGTAATGGAGAAGCAGAAGCAGCTGGACAGCCAGGTGAACGAGCTGAAGAAGAGAGTGCAGGTAAAACAGGACTGAAAATATAACCTGATTTTAATTATTAAATATCACTATACACAAATATACACTGCAAAAAAATGACAGCAAGGGAAATTATCTTGAGTATAGTCAGATTTGTGTAGTATTTCCTATAATAAGATTACAGTTAACCAAATATAAGATTATGAAACCTATTTCTAGACATTTTTACTCATTTCAATTTCACATTTTCTTGTTCTATTGGCAGGAATTTTGCTTCTTTCTACAAACAAATGTTTAAAATTAGAAAAAAAAAGATCTGCCAATAGAACAAGTCTATTTCAAGCTTGAAATTAGTAAAAAAAAATGTCTAGAAATAGGTTTTAGTAATATTAGATTTGGTTTGTGGTAAACTTGTAAGAGGAAATACTAGATAAATTTGATTGTATTCAAGATATTTTCACTTGATATCAATAAGATACAATTTTTTTTCTTCCCATCTTTGTATGTATATATGTATATATATATATATATATATATATACAAAGATGGGAAGAAAAACTGAAATACTGTGTACTGTATGTTATAAAATGCAGGGCTGAGTCTTATATTGTATGTAGACTTTCCTGATTTTCCTTTGTCTCTCAGTACTGAATAAATTTAATAACTTTAATATTATCAGAGAGCATTTCCGAATTCCAGATTCTACCGAGTTTTCCTGCATTTCTGCTTCTGACCTCAGATTGTAATGGAGCTATCTAAAATGTAGCTTTAATATGTGTGTAATTAGGAAGCAGAACAGGACATTCAGGTTCTGGAGGATCTACAAGACGAGCATGACTTCAAGAGGAAAACTTTACAGAACAGAAGTAAGAAATTAACGTGTTTTTGTAGTAAAATGGTTTCCAGATAAAGTGTATAAAAAGGGCTATGTATGAAATATTTATGTATATAAAGCAGTGGTTCTCAAAGTGGGGTTCATGAAGTAAAGCCAAGGGGTCTGTGATTTTTTTTTTTCTTCTTACAGTGGTGGAAATCACAACCCAGATTATGAAAGTTATTATATTTAGGGCTCCAAGCACCAGAGACAACTCTGACCTAATGTCTGTGGAAAGTTGAGGACTAGAAAGCTCTATGGCGCCAAACAATGTTATTTGAAAAATGTAAATAATGTTCATTAAAAAAACATACTAAAGGGGTCTGTGGAATTTATTTTACAGTTAAAGGAGGCCCAGGTTTGAGATCTACTGATATAAAGGATTTGATACTAATTGGCAGAACAAGTGAATCTAAATGTATTTGGATGTAGCAGTCATGTGACGTGATGTATACTTTGTGTTTTCAGTGGAGATTGAAGCAAATACACAAATAACCAAAGAGATTCAGCTGGAGGAGTTGAAGATCAGAGAAATGTTCCTTAAGCTGAACAAAATGAAAGAGGTAGGCCAATGCTAAAATGTTTCAGAGCAAAATCTGCCAGAGGTACAGCTCGTCCAATGCCAGGTATCTTGGGTTAGGGCACTGAGGCTATCATATGGTAAATGGAAGTTTCAGACTAGAGCTGAGAGCCATATCCAATGCCCATCCTATCTCATGTTCCTGTACCAACTGTTTCAAACCTTTTAATCATGTCATCTGCTAACAAAACCTATAAATGAATGAGAGATTAGATGATGAATGAAGCTATGAAAAGCAGATGCTTTCATCTCTACTGTTATAGCGTTGCCTTTATCCCTGACTCTAGTGGCAGGCAGCTCTATTATTCAGTGCGATTTGCAAACAGTCTCTCAATGATACCATATTTTCCGGCGAGGGTAATGACGCAGTTGATTTGTTGGTTCTTTGTTGGTATCCAGGATGCACTGAGGCACATTCATGTTGATGCATCCCAGATCACCTCTGAATGTACTGTAGTTTGAGTGACTGGATCACAATGTTCTTCAAAACGCATTTGATCCCATTCACACCTGTACTTAGTGCTGTCCATTTAAAACCCGATCAATCAAGACACATGTTAACGGCAGGTGTGAATGGGGCCTGAGGCGTGTTGCAGGTTCTCTGGTTAAAGTGCACTGAGGGTTGGTTAGGTTGTACCTCTTCAGGAAAGCAGAGTATTCCTGCCCCACTTGGCAGCTGCCACTCCCAGGCTTTTCCCTTTCTCTAAGTCTCGGCTCAGCAACAGTCTGCGCTTGGGATTGGGAACTGGAACTCGGCTGTAGTGCCGCTGTAGAATTGTCTTGAATGTGGTCACCTTTCCTGATAAAGCCAGGCTCAGCTCCATCACCGTTACCTCTGCTGACCACATATACAACCTCGGCACTACGCTCAGTCGTACAGTCACCCTTTGCAGCAGGAAGGCGTTCAACCCCAGCTGCCAGTTGCTGCCTTGGTGATGACGATGTTCTTTGTTTGCTCCCTTCCTCCCAACCTCCGAGTGATTGTTCTGCTCCTCCGCCCGGGCCCACTGTAGCATTCTGGGGGCTTCCTGTTGCTGATCATCCTCTCCTGTGATTGTGACTGGCTATTTGGGCAAGCTTAATGCTCAGCACCCAGATCTTGTGAGGCATTCCTGTCATTCTCAGCTTCCCACTGGCTTCGCCTACCCTTTCTTTTTTCCTGGCCTCTGTCTGGTGGATCTCTGAGGAGTTGTTTCATTTGATCCAGCTGGCTGAACCAGTATAACTTCTACACCAAATGGCACTTGCAAGGAAGAGGCTTGACTACAAAGCATAGTTAAAACAATGCACTTGCTCTTTTATTTGTGAACTCATACTTATAGCGCAAACTGTTTAGCCATAGAACTGACCGGATGGCAGTTTGTGCAGGATTGACAAAACCCACCAGGCTTCCTTAGAATGGTGAATACAAACAAACATAAGTTAACCTAAATCAGCTCTCGTGTATGTTGCATACTGGCACAGGCAACTCATGAACATATCTTACTAACAGTATACACAGTATACATTTGTCTAAAATACAAACAACATTAAACACTGATGCTACAGTACACCATTATGTGTGTTTTATGTGTCTGTGCATCTGCAGGCTGTAGTAATGGAGTTACTAAATGCACTAAAATTAGCAGATCTGACCCAGAGCACACTCATATCAGAAAAGGTTCCAGAGTGGAAGCAGAGGCAGCAGATGGCTTGCATTGGTGGTCCTCCAAATGCCTGCCTGGATCAGTTACAGAACTGGTGAGGGTTTTTTTTTAAATCACTTGTGGTAATTTATGAACAGTCATTATTCCATTCACTATACAATATATTACATCTGATATATCTAATATAAACTAGATACCAAGTTATTTTTAAAAGGTTCCAAACTTGGCAATTTCAAACCCAAAAGGACTTACAAGATAGGCAGAACCTCTCTGGCTCTGGCAAACCTTGGATTTGAACTAAAAACCGTTTGTCATTAGCACGGAGCCTTAATAGCTGAGATATCTATCTACTGTCTATCTACTCTTGAAGACAGTTTCCTTCATCTATGTGCATACACGTGACAGTGTGAGTTTTCTACTTTTATAGAGTAAGTAAATCAGTGTAATGTGTTCCTCAGGTTCACCACAGTGGCAGAGTGTTTGCAGCAGATACGTCATCAGCTGAACACACTGCAGGAGCTGGTGCTGAACTTCACCTACGACAACGACCCCATCGCTTTGAACATGAACTCACTGCAGGAGCAGGCGCTGTCGCTCTTCAAAAACCTCCTCATCAAGTACGTCATTTTTGTGGGTTACACAGTCACAGGTGGAATTTGTCTAGGCTTTGTGGTCAGGGTTACATGCTAGTGCAGGATGCAAGTGCTTGTGATGTGTCTTTCAGTTCCATTGTGGTGGAAAGGCAGCCGTGCATGCCCACGCATCCGCAGAGACCCCTGGTGCTGAAGACAGGCGTGCAGTTCACAGTTAAACTCAGGTATGGTAGTAAAACATGAATGAACTCATGCTCAAGAGTGTTTATTTAAGTTTAGGAAGACTCAAATGAATAGTGGAAGAAACAGCAACAATTCAAATCCAGCAAATTGACTCAAATGTATATAGTTAACTCAGCTGACCACAGATTACCCCAAGTGACCATTACAGTTAACTCAAAGGACCACAGATTAACTCAAATAACCACAAATGAACTCAAATAAACACCACAGTTCACTCAAATGAACACCAGACTTAAATTAAACAACCAGAGATTAAATTAACTGAATATCTCAGTTAACTCAAAGGAACAACTCAGTGAATTCAAATGAACACCACAGTTCAAGACACGTCAAGTGGCTTTATTGTCATTTCAACCACATACAGATAGATAGTACACAGTGAAACGAAACAATGAGGAGTAGCAGCTGGGTAGAGAGTATAGAGATTATTTGCAGTATATAATAAATATTTGTAGCAGCAGAAATTGAATAAAGAGATGTGCAAAAATTGCAAAGAGGATAGGGTGATGTTCAGTTGTGTGTGTTTTCAGTCCAACAGTTAATTCAAATGACCATATATTAACTCAAATGAACAGCACGGCTAACTCAAATGACCATATATTAACTCAAATGAACAACACGGCTAACTCAAATGACCATATATTAACTCAAATGAACAGCACGGCTAACTCAATTGACCATATATTAACTCAAATGAACAGCACGGCTAACTCAATTGACCATATATTAACTCAAATGAACAGCACGGCTAACTCAAATGACCATATATTAACTCAAATGAACAGCACGGCTAACTCAAATGACCATATATTAACTCAAATGAACATCACAGCTAGCTAAAATGACCATATAGTCACTCAAATGAACACCATAGTTAATTCAAATGACAATATATTAACTCAAATGATAATATATTAACTCAACCGAACACCACAGTTAATTCAAATGACAATATATGAACTCAAATGATCATATATTAATGCAAATGAACACCACATTTAACTCAAATAACCACAGATGAGCTCAAAAATAAAACTTTCTGCTTTATTGCCAATATATATGTTGTTGGAAAAAAAAATCACACATTTCAACAACAGCAACAGCAGTAATAACAGCTCCTGCAACAAGAATGTGCTTTTCCTCCTAGGCTGCTGGTCAAGCTACCGGAGTTGAACTGCCAGCTAAAAGTCAAAGCCTCTTTCGACAAGTAAGTTCATATGTCATATGTAAATACTAAATTTACCAGTTTTTATTAACTGTAATTTATGTTTTGTATTCTTATATTTTTAATTATTGCTGTAATTTATTTTCTTCTTAGGGATTTAACAGAAAAGAATACAGTCAAGGGGTAAAAACTCTATTTCTAATCAGTGATTTCTAATATTGCACACTGTACTTTTTTTGGTAAGCCCAATGAATAGTGAGTGTTTGCTCATTACGTTCTTCATCTTCTGATGCAGATTTCGTAGGTTCAATATTTTAGGAACCAGCAGTAAAGTCATGAATATGGAGGAATCAAACGGCTGCCTGTCTGCTGAGTTCCGGCACTTGGTACGAGTAACATACAGTTTTACTGATTTATTGGAGTTTTTGTTCTTTTTGGAGTTCAAAATGCAGATGAAGTTGTAATTTTCATGACTATTTTACGTTAACTATCTACATACTAATGTTTCGTTTTTTATTTTCATATAGCAGCTGAAAGAAAAGAAAGCAGCTGGAAGTAGAGCAAATGAGGTTGGAAACTTATACCTACTGTATTCACTGGATATCATCTATAATCAGTTTAATAATAATAATAATAATAATAATAATAATAATAATAATCATAAACTTTTGAGAACATCTTCCATTAGTAAAAATACTAATCTATCCATGTAGTCATTATATCTAGCATCCTATAAGAGTATAGAATATAAGTAATAAGTAATATAAAATTTGTACATTATAATTAATTAATCCATTTATTAAGAAAAGTCTCAAATTTAATTAATTGATTAATTTTACACTTTGCTTATATTTGCTAACATTCTAAACAAAATCAGCGGTTATTAAATAATACTTGAATATAAAAAAAAAAACACATGGGTTCAGTGGCAGTAGTGCGAGCTCACATAATTTTGAGAATTTTTTTTATTTTACAGAGGTGATAAATTTTGTACGTCTCTGTGGGAGAATTTGGTAAACATTTTGTAAGAACAGTGAGAGAATTTAGTGAATGTTACCTAAATTAAATTTTAAAAGGGTGGAAAAAATACAGAGAAACTGCAAAAATAAAAGCATGAGTACTGTGTCAAAATCTTACTCAATTAAAAGTACAAGTCTGGAGCCAAAAAATCAAAAAGTTTACTTGAGTAAATATCAAAAAGTATCTACAATTAAACACACTCAAGTAGATCTTTTAACTGATCAAAAATTAAACAATCCAGATCAACATTTTTTAAAGTTAATTCATACATTTTATTAACCCTTTCATGCATAAATTATTAAAAATATTTTTTTAAAAATTCACAGTCTTTACCTAAAATTGAATATGAATTTTGACTTATATCACTTACATTAAAAAAAATAAACGAATGGTCCATGTGTAGAAATACCATGAGTAAAAAAAAAATTAAAAACAAATTACACCTGAAATTAAAAGAAAATGTGTTTATTTTAAAAAAATGTTCACATTTAGGTCTAAAATATAGCAATATTCTCGATGTAACAGTGTTAGCACTGTTGCATGATATAGCTGATAGGTAATAATAGGAATTAAAAAAAAAAAAAAAATCTATCGTCAAAAAAACAAGTTTAAGAAAAGCTATGGCGTTTATTCGAATTGGCCACATTTAAAAAAAATAATAATAATTAATTTGGTATTTTGTGTAGAAAGTTGTGTAAAGTTATACCAGAGGAATGAAACTGAGAGCAACAGAAATAAACATAATGGTTTCTTTTAAATTACAGTAATGGTCTTGAGTGATTTTGAGGAGATTTAGATCTTATATTGTACTAAAAACAGCCTGAAATTGATTGTCTAGGACAAGCGTGATAAGCGTGGACACTATACACAAAAGAGTTAAACATACAGTTCTGTTCAAAAGTCTTAGGCACATGCAAAGAAATGCTGTAGAGCAAAGATGCCTTCAAAAATAATGAAATTAAATGTTTCTACATTAAAATAAATACTATAAAGAGCAGTAAACAGTAATAAATGAAACAAAGTCAATATTTGGTGTGATGATCCTTCGCTTAAAAAATAAAAACAGTATCTGAGGTGCAGTGTGTGCAGTTTTATAAGGAAATGAGCTGGAAGTGTTACTGAGCATCTTGCAGAAGCAGCCACAGTTCTTCTGGAGACTTTGACTGTCGACTCGCTTCTTATTTCTGCAGCGAAACCCAGCAGCCTTCATTCTGTTTTTATCTGAAAAGTGTCTCTTATGGAATCTGCTGCTTTCTTTACTGACATACAAACATTTTTCTGTAACATTTCATTTTGTGCTGGAAAACTAATGTTTGGAATCAATAATGTAGAAGTCAGAAAATAAACATCTATAACAAAGTTTGTAATTAAAAAATAGGGTGCCAAGACTTTTGCACAGTACTGTATATTTAATTGGTGATCGAGCTTTCGATTCAGGACACGTGTCTGAAGTGTAGACTCGGCAGCGCTGACCAAAAAAATCATTCTGTTGAGCGTGAAGGTGATAATAACTAATAATAACGAATAACTCCGTTGTTTCTGTAGTAAACAGTCCACTGTAAGGATTTCTGAAAATCGTATTACATTGTGTCTGTGTATTTTCGTTATTTTTTCTCGTGAAAAGGGCCAGTTGGCTCAGGTGTTCGCGGTTTCATTTGACATGGATGTGAATTTGATTGGATATCCAACACACAAATGATCAGCGTAGCAGCTAGTGTGTATTTGAAGGTCAAAATGAAAATGTACGGAGTAAAAAGTATCTTTTTTTTTTTTTCTTGAAAATTTACTTGACAAAAGTACAAATCTTCTAAATAGCAAAATAGTGCTTAAGTACAGTAATGCAGCACTATTTTCCACCTGTTTTTTTTTTTTTATAATGTATGTGGCTAATTATTAATGAGTGAGAGCTGAAAGGGTCTGTTTGGATGTAGTTACTTTTCTTTATGTTTATTATAATTACTCGTGTAGGATGATATGAGATATGATTGGGTTTTTTTCCCCAGTCTTCTCTTCTCATCATGGAAGAACTTCATTCCATCAGCTTTGACACTCAACTCAACCAAGGAGATATCTCCATCGATATAACGGTAAAAACTAACCACACACACACACACACACACACACACACACACAATAAATACCACGAGACATAGTTACAAACTATACAGTAGATATCCTAAATCAAGAGGAATCTTGCAGCAGGTTGAGTATTAAGTACACACTCCTGTGTGTGTGTGTGTGTGTGTGTGTGTGTGTGTGTGTGAACACAGACCACTTCACTCCCTGTAGTGGTGATATCTCATGTCGGCCAGCTGCCGAGTGCCTGGGCCTCCATCCTCTGGTTTAACATGGTCTGCACTGACTATCAGGTAAGAGCCATTTTCCAGCAGATGTGTCTCTCCGTCCTCTTTTCACTCTCTCTTACAAAAAAAAAAAAACCTGTATTAAAAAATAACCTCTCTTTCAGAACCTTGGGTTTTTCCTGAACCCTCCGTCGGTGATGTGGGGAGACCTGGCGAAGGTTCTGAGCTGGCAGTTTTCCTCGGTCACTAAGAGAGGCCTTAACTCAGACCAGCTGAGCATGCTGGCGGATAAACTGCTGGGTGAGCCGCGCTCATTTCTGCCCCTCATCTCCTCTAGTTTATGTCTGATTCCACGATTGAGCCGACATGCAGCCCTTGTAACTGTTAAAATGTAAAAAACTTAGTTTTTTTTTTTTTTTAGAATTAATTTTCAACAGCGAATGTATGAAAATATTCATTTAACCATTATTTCATTTTTACAACTTTTCTTTGCTGCCTTTTGCTCTTATTAGAGTTGAGTTTGTTTTAGCATAGAATTAGCAAATACACAAAATGTGGGACAAAGTGGCATTCTGGGACGTTCAAATAATTTACTTAAAATGTATTTTTAATTATTAATTATTTGATGAATAATGATTGATCACAATAATATTGGAAATGAAGAACTTACTTTTCTTCTTTCTGTGATTTTAAAAATTTCATGCCTAAAGATTAAGCTAAATGTTAAGCTATGCGTTTAATCACATATATGGACATAAAACTGTTTTTTTTAGGTAAAATTAAAAGTCATATGACTTATTATGCAGAAATTTCTACAATCAGGATGAGATTTTTAATTTAATTTTTTTTTTAATAATTTATGGTTAATGTTTAATTTTGAGGGAACAAAACTCAAGAAGTAATTTTAATAGGCATGGAGTAAAGGTCATATGATCCACAGCGCTGTTGAATTCTGGATTGTGATTGGTCAGAAGGTGTTGATTAATTTTCTATAACAGCAGCTCTGACAGTAGCGCAGGTTTATATTAATGTGCTCGTTCTAATACATTATTATTTCTATAGTAACAGTTCACTCACAGGGCGCGTACAGCAGACACTTCGGATGTGTAATAACTAACTAACTAACTAACTAACTAACTAACTAACTAACTAAATAAATAAATAAAAACTTTCCAGCTTTACCTCTGACTGTTAACAAGAAAAGAGTCTCCAGTGTCAGTGCTTTGTAAGAGTCAGAGGTAAACCTATGAAGTTTTATTTATTATTAACTTCTTATTATTTATTATTTATTATTAACTTTACAAGCTGTAAAGTTTTCAGGACAGAGGAGTCCAGTAACGACACGCTGCGGGGTTTTTTTTCGAGGTAGGCGAGGGAAAGACTGTTTATAGCTGCTATAACGTAAGTGAGAACAGGAAATAACTCATTTTGTAATCGATGTGCACTTCTGTGTTAGACGAGAAATGCAGCTGTTATGGGGAAATAATCTACAAATCAACCCGAGTGTTTTATTCATTAAACAGAGGATTTTATGTTATATGAATCTCGCGTCTGCAGGTCCCGAGGCTCAAGGAGACCCGAACACTGCTGTCTACTGGAGTAAGTTCATTAAGGTGAGCATTTTACTGCAGTTTATTCACATTACTATAACGCTGTTACAGCCCTGCTTCGAGTCGTCACACCTCGATTTGTTTCACTTCTGTCGTAGTGAAAAGGTTACTGATGAAATGAAACTTATTGAGAACGCTGACAGTGTGGACATGACAGATGAGCGTAGAGATAAAATCTGAAAGCTGAGTGTGGAAAATTTCCGCAGATACTTGAAACCAACAGCACATTTAACGTCAAATTTTTGCAGATGTTCCTTTAATATCGGAAACAATCAAAACATAAATGTTAAAATATTCTTATTAATAAAAATATAATAATAATAATAATAAATGAAACAAATTGTGTTTAAGAGTAATAAATTAAATAAGCTACATATTATTTCTTAATATTACTCTACTCTTTTACTCGACTTACGTCTAATAACTTTCTCTTGTCTCCTACTGTTTTTGTGGGTTTTTCTGTTTTGTTTTTCTTCCACTCTCTGATTGTGTCTTTTTCTGAATGATCATTTCCATTTTTCTGTAACAATCTCCACAAAAACACTTCTTATATATCTTTATCTCACCTTCTCCAGCTCTGTGAAAGATCAGTATTTTTATTTCAGTTTTTTTTAAGAGACACGAGGAATTAACAAGAGCATGATACAAACTTTTGAGCAGACTCAGACCACAGTCACACATACGGATATTTTTGAAAGTGTAGTTTTTTTCCTCTGCTTTTTGGCCTCCTGTCCACAACTAAACAGTGTTTTTGGTCACTTTTAGAAAGCTTTTTGAAAACAAAACACCCTCAAAGGTGGAGCACTGCGAAAAAAAGAAATCTTAACAAGTGAAAATATCTTAAATATAGTCACCTTGAAGTAGTACTTCCTATTATTAGATTACAGTAAACCAAATATATGATTATTAAACTTGTTTCTAGACATTTTAACTCATTTCAGTAGTGACTTGAAATAGTGTCATTCTACTGGCAGATCATTTTTCTATTTTGAAGCATTTAATTCTAGAAATAATGGAAATTATCGTCCAGTAGAATAAGAAAATTGAAATCCTGACACGTCTAAAAGCATCTAAAAAACAGGCTGAATAAGCTTCTATTTGATTTAAAATAATCTCTTATTAGAGAAATTTGTCCATATTGAAGATATTATCACTTGCTAAGATATTTTTACTGCAGTGAGAAACTCCATTTTCACTGTTTTTCGTGAGAATGTGAAAGATGTTTTTGAAAACGCTGACGTTGCCTGCTGCGTGTTTTGGATGTGTTAGGGTGTGTTGTGATTTAATTTTGTCTGTTTTGTTATTACACCCTCGTGCTGTTGAATCTTCTGAGTCTTGTTGACTTTGTATTCGACTCTTAACCTTCCACCTCATCCTCAGTCCACACGTATGAATCTTTGTTCTTTACATTTTTCGTTTATTACCTCATGGCCATGTTGGTGTTTTTCTAGGCCTCAACACACAGCTCTTAATGTTTCTTGAGGTGTTTGGTGTAACGGTTGATGACGTACTATCGCCACCCACTGGACAGTTTGTGTGTTTTAATGAGGACGGGATATTTTCAAAAACGTTGTTTGTGTGGACAGGATTTTTTTTTTTCTAAAAACTGAGGGGTGAAAATCTTTTGGATTTGTCACTTTACTGCGTCATAATAATTTAACTGAGAAAATCTCAATTTAAACATCTCTGAGATCGTGACTCAGGTATGTCAGGTATGCGCTTAGAAAATGTATGATCGGCTTTCATTAGACTATTCATTCTATCAGATTTATATATTTGAGAAAATAAATGATTCATTAACTAAATAACTCAAATGTTGGATTCTACAATAACGTCCATCACTGTAAAATTCGCCATTTTAGCATTAAATTTAACAATCCAAAAATTCAAAATCACCTGTCAATTTTAGGTATCAACTTCTCTAAATAGCAGTAATGACTTTCCTATCTTTCCTATTGCTAGCTTGGATGTTTTTTTATTTCAGACGGCTTCGAACGAGAGAGGAGTTGCTTTCTGGCTGTGGATTGATGGGATACTGGACCTCATCAAACGATGCCTACTCAATATCTGGAATGATGGGTAAGAATAACCTTTATGTTACTGTAGCCCCACTACTGCTTCAGCTTTTTTTTTTTTTCCTTTACTGCTGCTTTACAATTTATCCGCAGATCCTAGACTGGTTTTTGGACTTGGACAGACCTGGGGAAAAAAAAAAAAAAAATGGGCCAAGCTCAAAATGGCAAAATATGAAGCTTTCTTAACAACGTATCTTAACAACAAATCATCGGTCAGAAAATGAGCAAGAATTAAACAAACAGATAAAGGAAGTTAGTATGCGAGAGCTTTTCCCTTTGATTTCTTTAAACGTTTAAGCCTCGTGGTCCTCGATGGGCTGCATCAGGTGCGGCAGGTAAACGAAAAATTACTAATCTTTTAAGAAGAAAAACATTATCACGATTTTACCTTTGTGTACAAGAAGACTATAGAAGTGAATTTCCCTGTTTCTAGCTTTTTCCCAAACAGTTCAGCGAAAGTAAACCAGCGAATGGAGGCACAGGAGCTCTCAGGAGAACATCTGTTTCATTCTCGCTCATTTTCTCACCAATGATTTATTGTTAAGACCATTTAAAGCTTCATATTTGCCATTTTGGGCTTGGACTGTTTTTTGTTGCGCAGGAGTGTAGAGTAGAGTTTGGAATAGTGACTGCATGTAGTAAAACGCTGCTCTTTTCTTTCTCCGTCTCTTTCTGTGGTGTGTTCAGGTATATAGTGGGCTTTATTAATAAAGAGAAGGAGAGAACTCTGCTACAAGACAAACTTCCAGGCACTTTCCTCCTGCGCTTCAGTGAGACGTGTAAAGACGGAGGCATCACCATCACGTGGGTGGAGCAGTCCCAGAACGGTACGTGTGTCAACACCCATCAGCACACCTTATGGAAGTTTATATACTCTAGGCTTGTGAGATATTCATTCTTCCCTGATCACTGTTTTCCACTTTAAAATTTTGTGATAAACAAAAGAAGCGAGTAGAACTGACGATTTTTCAATATAATCCTTTTACAAATCAGTCGTCTGATGCCCACATGGTCTACATTTTCACTGTTGGTCTGAGCTCTGAACAGCGCAGCATATTTAAAAAAAAATCACCATTATCAGGATTTGCAAAGTATTAGATTTGACACTTTACTGTTGTAGAGCTATTTAATCTTTTTAGCCCAAAATCTTCGTTCTTCGAACTACACACTACACTATATGGCCAAAATTATGTGGACACCTGACCATCACATCCATAAATGGTTCTGCTGCCACAAAGTTGGAAGCACACCGTTGTATAGAAAATGCATGAACATTGGCGTGTGTAGTGGTGTAATATAATCGGAGTAGACGTCACAGGATATCGTGGCAGTGTATGATGGAGTAGAGACGATGAAGTCGTTTTATCACACATGCCTAACCTACTCTGTGTTGTGTGGAACGCAGGTGAACCGCAAACACACTCGGTGAAACCCTACAGGAAGTCCGATTTAGTCAACCTCTCTTTCCCTGACGTCATTCGGAACTACACACTAATGGATGCTGAGAATATTCCAGAAAACCCTCTGCTCTACCTGTATCCGGACATCCCTAAAGACATCGCGTTCGGACGCTACTACAGCAGCCCCTCGGACGGTACACACTCACAACTTCAACTTTTACCCCAACAGTACTGTTTGTGTCTGAATGTGTCATGTGGACCGTAAAATTATCGAAACAGTCGATAATCTGGACGTCTTTAACGTTCACAAGGGGCCTCGTTTATCAAACTGGATACCAGTGAATTGAAATCGTTCTCGTGAGCGTTTACAGAAGAAATTTTAATTTTTTAAAAATGAAAATCAAGTTATTTCGAGAAAACATTCGTATCTTACACCTGAGTTTGTGTAAATTTCCGCATAAGGAGACTCACTAATGTGAACCTCGGCTTCAAATCGTATAACTGTCGATGAGTTACAGAGATTTTATACACACGCTCAAGTTTAAATGATTATTTTACTTACACACCAGTTTAATGAATGTTTCAGTCACTTCATATTAATGACTTGAAAGAAAGCAATTCCAAAGCAGATCAGTAAATTAAGACACATAAGACTAGTCTTTCAGTAAGACAAAAATAATGGCACCCTATAAAAGGAGGACGAGTTCATGTGCTGATGTGTTGCAATGGCTGAGCTGCATTACTGAAAGATTTAGCACATGCCATGCTTAGGAGGTGCTCTTTCACTGTTTAGTCACCATTTTTTAAGCTGCTTGTCATTTATGGAGCTTTTGTCCATGGGTAAATGTTAAAACTGTGGACATGCTTGGTAATTTACAGCTGATTGGGATTTATGAACATATGCAAGTGAGTATGAAGAAAGTCAGCGAAAAATTTTGTGAATTTTTGGGAATTTTTAATTAGGTTTGGCGAAAATATTTACACACAATTTTACTAAAAGGTTGATAAATGAGGCCCAAGTGTCTGAAGCACCGGCAAGTTTATATTAATATACAAGACATTAATTAATTAATATATAACACACTCATTTTTCACACGTTCTGATTTCAGCTTCAGAAGACATGGACGTTGACAAACCGCCTGTCTTAAGTCCGTATGTGGACAGACGGATAATTCCAGTGTCAGAAGTGTGCGTTTTGCAAAATATACAATCAATAATAAAAACTATAATAAAGCATAGAGATGGATGAATAACTATTGAAATATTTTCAATTCCAAAGCCCAGATGGAAGACTTCAAGACAAAATACTGCCACTGAGTCCCGAGGAATTCGGAGAGCTACAGCATATTAACAAAAACAACGGAATGGACAATTTGGTAAGAACAATGACTCAGTTTATGAGATCCTAAGTAAGGATGATGTCTATACACAGGCATGCACTTACACTATTAATTTAAAACAAAATAAGCTAGATTCAATTAGGATTCTCTGCAGTTTTAGAGTGTAATTTGATCCCAATCTACTGAAATTCGATAAAATATCTTCTAGGTCATGTTGTAAATATTTGCTGTACGTATTTTTCATTAAATTAGCACTTCTGTCCCGTTTCAGTAATAATTCTTGATGATCCACTGCAGTAGGAATGCAGTGAAGTGCTTTGCGACCGGGAATGACCTGAAGTCCGCGTTTAATTCTCTAAAGGTTTTGTAAGAGAGAGATGAAGAGGTGTAAGAGAAATGCAGTGAAGGTTTTGCTTTTCAGTGTGGTACGTAGCCACAAAACGTACACAAGAAAGCAATCTGTTACACTCGCTGAACTTCTGCTATTCAGCAACCATCATTAAATTGTACCAGAGCACTGTTTAATTCTGGATTCTGATTGGTCAGAATATTCATTTTTGTCGATTTATTTTATGTTGATTAATTTTCTGTTACACCAGCTCTGAGAGTAGCGTAGCTGCAAATCACAGCTTTTTTATCGTTCACAGGGAATTGTACAGCGGACGCTCCACTTAAACGGATTAAAAAAAAAAAAAAAGACGCGTGCGATCGCTGATATGGTGAAGTTTTTGTAAGGAGATGTTTGTTTAATATTTATGGAAGGAGTCTCCAGTGTCAGCGCTTGTGAAGCTGTCACTTTAGGATTTCCGACAGGAGTTTACGCTTTTCTCAGTAACATGACAAGCTGCGTTTTTTTGGTCTTATTAATTTCATGAGAGAAAAAAAAGAAAGATTATTATTTATTTGTTCCTGCCTGCAGTATCTTCCAGAATGTAAACAAACTAGTTGTGTAATTTAAACCACTGCATGCTTGTGATAACGAACATGGTTTTGTTTCCGCTTCATATCTGATTGCTTGCTCATGCCAACATAAAAGTAAAAACCTCAAGCTCGCAAGGCATTTGTCGTTGCATCCTGTGGAATCTCAGTCCCATTACACACCTCTAGTCTCTACCAGATGTCCTGTGACACAATGACAAGCTTTCTTGTCCAAAAAAATCTATATACAGTACTGTGCAAAAGTCTTTTTTTTTTTTTTTTAGTACAAACTTTGTTATAGATGTTTATTTTCTGACTTCTACATTATTGATTCAGTACAAAAACATTTTAGATTCCAAACATTAGTTTTCCAGCACAAAATGAAATGTTACAGAAAAATGTTTGTATGTCAGTAAAGAAAGCAGCAGATTCCATAAGAGACACTTTTCAGATAAAAACAGAATGAAGGCTGCTGGGTTTCGCTGCAGAAATAAGAAGCGAGTCGACAGTCAAAGTCTCCAGAAGAACTGTGGCTGCTTCTGCAAGATGCTCAGTAACACTTCCAGCTCATTTCCTTAGAAAACTGCACACACTGCACCTCAGATACTGTTTTATTTATTTTAAAGTGAAGGATCGTCACACCAAATATTGACTTTGTTTCACTGATTACTGTTTACTGCACTTTATAATGATTATTTTAATGTAGAAACATTTAATTTCATTATTTTTGAA
This sequence comes from Pangasianodon hypophthalmus, assembly GCF_027358585.1. NCBI lineage: Eukaryota > Metazoa > Chordata > Actinopteri > Siluriformes > Pangasiidae > Pangasianodon > Pangasianodon hypophthalmus. The sequence goes on from NC_069714.1 coordinate 29,659,255, forward strand.
GGCATCTTTGCTCTACAGCATTTCTTTGCATGTGCAAGACTTTTGCACAGTACAGTACATAATGTATAATATAATGTATATATAATGTAATTATATCTGGTTAGAAGACATTATCTGTTCATTGAGAATAATGTATTTGTAGAGTAAATAACAGAACGACACAGTATTGGTTAACACAGACTGATACTAAATATATATATATATATATATATATATATATATATATATATATATACACACACACACACACACACAATGGGCAGTTTTAAAGGAAACTTACGTGCTTGTTCTTGTTTTCTCTCCTCAGTGTGTAACTTTACCTCCTTAAATCCACATCAGCGAACACGTCCATCTTCATCCTCCAGCTTTCCTTAAAGAGCAGCTTGTGGATTTAACAGCAGTGTTTTACTGCATACACACTGGGGTGTGAGAATGGCTTTCAGTACTTTGTTGATGAGTGCGTTTGAGACAAAGAGTGTTTTTATACAGTTATGGTGAATTTGTTGAATTGCACAATTGGGAAAATATTTTTATGTACCAGTTCAGGATGATGAGACAAACACAGACTCCTACTTCTTCTCACAGCTTTATTTAATATTGTACATCTAAAAGGATATATACGGAATTGCAAGTTGCACATGTACACACAACTCATACTCTGAACTCTGTGAAATGTTATCTGTGAAATAAAAATAAAAATTCACTAAAAAATTTGTTTCTGCTTCACATAATGCTTAAAACATCAGTTTCTTTAAAGCATTTTGTTTGATTTTCCTTCATATTTCTTTTTGTTCTTTTGCACAACATCCTAACTGTAGTCACGCCTGCTTAAAATAATAAATGTGGAATAATGAATTGTTTTAAAAACAACAAAAAAAAAAACAGAAGAAAATTGATTAAAAATGAACTGGAAACATCTCTCGGCTTTTACGCCAATTAAAACAGGTTTTTTTTGTTGCTCAGATGACACATAAAGCTCAATCTTTACAATTTACGTGTTCGCATTATGACGAAAAATTATTTTTAACTAATACTTTAAACGATTTAGAGTATAGAGTATTGAATTTTCACATCACTGTAGTACAACACTAACCCTTAAACACAGCAGGAGTTTCTCAAGTGACAACACCAGCACTTATTTTTATACCACATGCTGGGTTACAGTTTTTTTAAACACCAAATGCTGAGAAATACTAAAGGAGGCCGAACTAGAAAAACAAAAACAAAACAAAAACGTACAAAAACTTCACAAACAGATGAATAGGGGAAATGAGGTATGCATTTAAGGGCTAGTGTGAAGTGACAGATATTATACTTTTACAATCTTCTGCATTAACTATTCTTTATATTACATCTTTAGACTTACTGTTTATGCGCATAGTTTAGTCCTCAGATTTTAAATAATCATTTATACACTGTCAGTCGAAGAGTTTGTATGCTTTATTTTCAAGTTTACTCACTATTTCATACAATTAAGTATGAAAAAAGTGTTCCAATAAATCCCTAATCTTCGTATTTAAGAACGGTTTCGTCAATAGTACTGGAAATGTAAACTAATGCTTTACTTACACTCCTGTTCTGTTCAGGTCAAAACAACCAATTTTACATTTTAGCCACACTAACAATCAGGTTTAAGTGTCACGTTTATATTTCCAACATGACGTTCTGGTTTATTTTTTCCCTCAATTATTAAGGTAAAATAAAAATCTTTGTAGATTTGATGTTTGTAGAACCAAAAAGGAAATATTACCAAATGGCACCAACCTGAAACCCAGGATCATTACTGGGCCGAAACCAGCACAAAATGGTGGATCGGATATCAGAGGAAAAAAAGAGGAGTGAATTTGATCTGATCCTGTAATAACTGGAAAAAGACTGTAACTGGATTTGAAAAATACAGAATACTGGATATGTGTACTGTAAGTTACTGTAAGGCTATATGTTACTGTGAGACTCTGAAGATTTTAATTTAAGCAGACTTTAATTTACTGAGAGACCTTAAGTTACTGTGAGAGCGTAAGTTAAAGAGAGACTGTAAGTTAAAGAGAGACTGTAAGTTACTGTGAGTCTGTAAGTTACTGTGAGAGCGTAAGTTAAAGAGAGACTGTAAGTTAAAGAGAGACTGTAAATTAAAGAGAGACTGTAAGTTACTGTGAGTCTGTAAGTTACTGTGAGAGCGTAAGTTAAAGAGAGACTGTAAGTTAAAGAGAGACTGTAAGTTACTGTGAGTCTGTAAGTTACTGTGAGACTGTAAATTACTGTGAGACTGTAAGTTACTGTGAGACCGTAAGTTAAGGAGAGACCATAAGATAAGGAGAGACCGTAAGTTACTGTGAGACTGCACGTTACTGTGAGACCGTAAGTTAAGGAGAGACTGTAAATTACTGTGAGACTGTAAATTAAGGAGAAACTGTAAGTTAAGGAGAGACTGTAAGTTAAGGAGAGACTGTAAATTACTGTGAGACTGTAAGTTAAGGAGAGACTGTAAATTACTGTGAGACTGTAAATTAAGGAGAAACTGTAAGTTAAGGAGAGACTGTAAGTTACTGAGACCGTAAGTTAAGGAGAGACTAAGAGAGACTTGTGTGCTATAAGGAAGAAGTAAATAAAAGTCCCGCATTTCTCAGTTGTCTTATAGCTGTTTCTTGTTTCGATCACCTGCTTCTGTAGAGATGAACTGGAACCCATTTTCAAGTCTAACCAAAACCCTTAATGCAGAGGTACGACAGTGTGGCTGGTGATTAAACCTCAGTATCACTCCTACAGCACTGAGCGTTTGTCTTTATACAGCTGATGAATCCTCACAGATTCTCCAAATACTCTTTACTGTTGTACATTCAGCTGTTTACAGCTTTCTCCAAATAAAGATGTTGAAATGTTTATATATTACGGAGTGTTTTTTTTTTAATTGTAATGACTGATTGTTGTTTTTCTTGCACCCTTGACACCATCTAGCACATCGATGTCATCATTTAGTCATCATTTATCGTCTTTACGCGAGCGAAACGAGAGCGGTTTGACATTTATAGACTGTACGAGGTTTCCTACAGAGACGGAGAGATGGAGAAATGCTGCAGATGAAATAAAATAATGCTGATAATACTGTAAATACGTGAGGCATTTAGCAGTCACCACAGGAAGCAGTCTACGGGCAGGAGTGCGTGTTTGGAGAGAAAGAGGGAGAGAAAGTGAGCGCCCTCTGCTGGTGTGAACTTTACGGCTCTTAAGTCTCCAGCATGCCGTCCAGGTTCCTGGCGGCGTTCTCCTTATCCACGCTGATCTTCTCCACAGGAGTGTATTTATTAGAAAACTCCTGCAGGAGAGTCACCACCTCGTGATGGCCGAAACGTGTGGCTTCATCCAGAGGCGCGTTTCCCCACCTACAGCGCACACACACACGCGCGCACACACACACGCGCACACACACACGCGCACACACACACACAAACACGCACGCACGCACAGCGTGAACCTCTCTTCAAATACTCCTCAAATTATCATCATATTTTATACATTAATACATTCGATGTTAAACATTCGATTAGATTCTTCCTCTAATACTTTTTAATTAATATTTAATTATTGAAGGAATGAAGGAAGAATGAAATGAAACTAATGTAATGAATTTAAATGTGTAATTCTTCTAATTGCACTTAAATGTAATTGTAGCTTTATTTATTTTTCATTTATATTTTAACTTTAATTATATTTCCATTAAAAAACCAACCACTTTTTTGTTATTATTGACATGTTACATCTTAAAGGTTTAAAAATGCAAACATTAAGATATAAATAAAAATATTTTGAATATTGTCAAATTTATCTAATATTTCTTATAATCAGGTTAATTTCTTATTAAATAAATAAATAAAAAAAAGGATTATTAACCGATTTCTAGAATTTTATAAACTAATTTCAAGCTTGAGACTGTGTTGTTTTATTGGCATTAACATTTGGTTGTTTCTAGAAATGTTTAAAATAAGAAAAGACAGACATCGTGTAAACAAATCTTGTGGATATAGTGTAATATGAGATTATAATAAAACAAAAATAAGATTATTAAGTAATATTACAAACATAATTTTGTTTCCTTCTAAAAAATAAATGTCTAAAGTGTAATTATCTTGAAATATGTTTAATTTTTCCACTTGAGCACTTTCAAATATAAAATATTGCCATTTTAAATCCTAACCTTAACATTTGTTTAAAAATAAAATTGTTAAATATAGTTAATTTCAGTTAAACTCATTTGCTTTTCATATTTTACTTTTAAATACTTCAAGACATATAAATTAAATATTTCAGTCAGGTATAATATTAAGCTTTGGCTGAGTCAGCTAAGATTTCGATGCGTTCTTTTAAAGTATTTCTGCACTGACGTGTCGAGTCACGTGATCACACACGACTGTGAATGACGACTCATGATCATTTGGTGAGCTTTCCAGCTGTTCCAGCTGTTCCAGGTGTTGAGCTTACCTGTCCCTGGGAACGGGGTTCACCTTACAGGCCTCCAGAAGAAAACGCACCACATCCACGTGCCCTGCAGGCATACAACACAACACACACTCGCAATCAAAAGTTTGTACACCCCCCGGCTCATAGAACGTCTTCATGTTTATTGTTTTAAAATAATCATGAAGACGTTATTAAAAACACTGTGAAATAAAACACATGGAGTTACACCGTGATCAAGAAGAGTGTTAATCAAATCCAGTGTATTTTATCTTTTAAATTCTGAACATTATTTCCGTTCTTCTCACCAGCTTCATGACGGATCTTCACCCAGGAGACTCTTCTGTTTATTATCTCACAGTTACATAAACACATGCTCTTCACTGTTTCTATTTCCTTCTCCTTTACTTATAATTCATTTATTATTATTATTATTATTATTATTATTACTACTACTATTACATGATTTTAAAGTGAGCATCTGTGAGTATCTGTACAGTATTCTTGGGTAATCTGAAATGTTCTTATAAATGAAATCCACCATTATTATTATTATTATTATTATTATTATTATTATTACTATTATTGTTATTAATTACAATTTAAAAATATACAGAAGACTTGCTGCCTGTTTTTTTCCAAGTTCTAAATGAAAACTAATTTATTTTGGGAAACAATTTAATTTAAAGCAAAACTGACCTGTTTAAAAAAAAAAAAAAAAAAAAAAAAAACACGTTTTTGGGCCAGTGTTTAAAAAATGAACAAAAAAGAAGATTTTGAGAATAAAGTCATAACGTATCGAGAAAAAAGTTGTCATTTATATTACGAGAACAAAAGTCGTAATATTTTGATTCAAAAAAAGTTGAGAAAAATGTACCTGATTTACGAGAAAAAAGTTGCAATATTTCACGAATAAAGTAGTAATTTTCCTGTAATATCAGATATTACTTTTTTCAATACATTTTGTCTTTTTGCTTGAAATATTACAACTTAATTCTTGAAATCTCTCTCTCTCTCTTTTTTTTTTTTTTTTTTTTTTTAAACACACTAGACAAAGTGCTGTCATAACAACTACATTTTTTACATGGGCATTAACTTCTCTACTTACATTTGTCTTAGAAACAAAGAGCAACAATAAGCCTTTATCAAAATGTCTCTAAGACGCTGAAAAACGTACTCAATTCAGCATGTCCATTTGACTTGTAGTGTAAAGTATAAAGTTAATAAAGACAGGAGCTGGTCAGTGTGGTGTACATCAGGAGCTCTCCGTTTGGAGAATTCTGAAATATGGTGTCTCATTCGTGTCCTTTCTGTTTGCACCATTCTAAGCTAACATGTGAGATGAGGACGTGAGATAATGACGTGAGATAATGACGTGAGATGAGGTCGTGAGATGAGGTCGCGAGATGAGGTCGCGAGATGAGGACGCGAGACGAGGACGCGAGACGAGGATGCGAGATGAGGTCGTGAGACGAGGACGCGAGACGAGGACGCACCTTCAGCAGCTGCCACGTGTAGAGCAGTCCTGGAGTCGTAGTCTCTCTGCTCCATGTCCATAGACGACAAAGCAAACCTGGAAACATCAGAGTCATATTCTTGATTAATTTTCTGTAACAGCAGCTCTGACAGTAGTGCAGTTTTATATAAATGCTCTCGTTCTAATACATTAGCGTTTCTATAGTAACAGCTCACTCACAGGGACTTCAATCCACATAAACAGATTATTATTTATTTATTTTTTTTAATCGCTGATGTGGTGAAGTTTCCTAAAGTAAGGAGATTTATGGAATTTATTTATCATTTATGGAAGGAGTCTCCAGTGTCAGTGCTTTGTAACATTCAGAGGTAAAGGTGTAACTTCAGGACAGAGGAGTTTACACTTTGCGGTTTCTCATTAACTCGACAAGCTGAGTATTTCTGAGAGATAAAGAGAGGCTGGTGAGGGAAGGACTGTTTATAGCTGCTATAATGTAAGTGACATATAAAGAATATAAAAAATAAAGAAAGCAATTCAACACAAACCCATAAATTACGACAAAAGATTTAGCGCTCTCTTATTATGATTATTATAAATTACAACATTTTTTATTGCCATAGAAGTGAGTCATAATAACTTCCACTTGTTTTTGAGTCTTTACCCTGATTGTTCATTTCGTGCTCCCAGCCGTCTGTGTGCTTTACCTTTTATGGAGTTTTGTGGGCGTCACTATATGCAAATGAGCCGTTTCAGGAACACACTTTGTACGTTACGCTGATCAACATACGCACGTGAGCACAAAGAAAATCAGTGTTTATGAAACTTTTGTAAATCCGGAGGATCATTTTAAGTCAGTCTGGCGTACGCAAACATTTACACAGAACTTTACTAAAAGATTGATAAAATGACGCCCAGTACACGTAAAGGTAAGAATTTTTGTGAGCGTTAACAGAACACAGCTCCTTCCTTCAGCGTTCTCGCTGAAGCCACACCCCTAAAACCAACACACCGGCATGCTAGTGAAAGACTGGAACCTGGATGATAAAGACGCCTCCTTGTGATGATTGGTTCATGTTTTTTTTTTTTTTTTTTTTCTTTAGAGAGAATATCTTTGCTAAAAATGACAAAACACAGGATACAAAATACTGACCTCTTTTTAAGAGATGAAAAGCTTCTTTGCTTTCCAAAAACACACCTTTACGTTATAAACGTAGCGCGTGGACGGGCTGCTAGCTGGGATTTGGAGTGATATACGATGTGGGGAGGTGTAATGGTGATAACATACCTCCTGAGTGCAGATACATCTCCGGTGTAGGCAGCGAAGAGGAGGTTAATGACAGACTTCACCTGTAAAGGGATGGAAAACAGTGATTGGTGCATCTGGAGCTCTACAGAACCGAGACCTAAACGTGGTACAGCCTTCAGTGGATTAGAGAAGAAGTTATGATTTAGTCCAACCGGATCATCCAGATTTGCATATTCAATAATTTGTGTGGTCATAATAACATTTCACTAACATATCTGCCGCATTCTCATTTTGTAGCATCCATCACAGAGAAAGTCAATAAACAGCCTGTAAGGACGCTGCTGTTCTGCATTGATCTGGTGGATGTGTGAACCTTTCCGCTGTAGTTACTTCTCTTTTCATTTTTCCTGCTCAACTGCACTTCACTTCAGAAACATAAAGCTTTCCAACTCCTCAGAGTGTAAAGCAAATCAGTGGACGAGGTGAGGAACAACCCGAGTGTCTTTCTGACCTGCACTTGTCCAAGTCACCACAAGAGGGCACCAAAACTCCACTATTTAATTTTAAACCACAGCACCGTAGAATTCTGGATTCCTCACCGTCCCCTCAGTGCTCCAACACCGTCCCCACCTCCATCACCATCCCCACCTCCATCACCGTCCCCACCTCCATCACCGTCCCCACCTCCATCACCGTCCCCTCAGTGCTGCAATACCATCCCCACCTCCATCACCGTTCCCTCAGGGCTCCAACACCGTCCCCACCTCCATCACCGTGCCCTCAGTGCTGCAACACCATCCCCACCTCCATCACCGTTCCCTCAGGGCTCCAATACCATCCCCACCTCCATCACCGTCCCCTGAGGGCTCCAACACCGTCCCCACCTCCATCACAGTCCCGTCAGGGCTCCAATACCATCTCCACCTCCATCACCGTCCCGTCAGGGCTCCAATACCATCCCCACCTCCATCACCATCCCCTCAGTGCTCCAATACCGTCCCCACCTCCATCACCGTCCCCTCAGGGCTCCAACACCGTCCCCACCTCCATCACCATCCCCACCTCCATCACTGTCCCCACCTCCATCACCGTCCCCACCTCCATCACCGTCCCCTCAGGGCTCCAATACCATCCCCACCTCCATCACCGTCCCCTCAGTGCTGCAATACCATCCCCACCTCCATCACCGTCCCCACCTCCATCACCGTCCCCTCAGGGCTCCAATACCATCCCCACCTCCATCACCGTCCCCTCAGGGCTCAAATACCATCCCCACCTCCATCACCGTCCCCTCAGGGCTCAAATACCATCCCCACCTCCATCACCGTCCAACACCGTCCGCATTTCCATCACCATCCCCTCAGTGCTCCAAAACCGTCCCCACCTCCATCACCATCCCATCTGAGCTCCATCACCATACCTATTCCCATCACCGACCACTCGGTGCTCCAACACCGTTCCCTCAGTGCTCCAACACCATCACCATCCTCCGAGTGTTCTAACACCATATCCTCAATGCTCCATCACCATCCCTATTCCCATCACCGTCCCCTCAGTGCTCCACCACTAGCACTGTCCTCACATGAACCAATACACTGCATGTAGACTTTTTGTTCACATTCTGTGCATTCATTTTTCATTATTAGTGTTTCACCTCTTAACAGTTAAAATTAAAATGAATCATTTAAAAATTAAAAGAGCGGCAATTATCTAACTAAAACAGAGAGTCCAGTCAGCTATAATGTTTTGTCTGGAGCTTTAGTTCCTGAGTCTGATGTTGCTTTCGGGTGCAGTAACACTAACAGATTTAACAGTGTAATTATTAAACGCTATTAATCTGAGTGAGGGTATTTAATCGTGTGAACATTACAAGATATTTCAGGTGCAGAAAACCACAGAGTTCATTTTATTTCACATGCAAGCAACTGAGGACGAATACCGAGTTGACATGTCCTCCAGTATTTTCTCTTTCTGTTTCAGAGATAAGTTTGTTTTCAGAGATAAGTTCTCGATAAACATTCGCTGGCATGCACATACACCCCTCCCACTTCCCCCTCAGAGAATCAAGGAACTTCACATCCACATTATCACCCAGCAGAACTGACAGAATAATCACATTCACAAATACAGTGCATAAAACTTCTCTGTGCAAAAACACAGGCCTTTCAGATTTAGCACACAGGCTGAAGACATCCAGAAGATCTTTAAAGGGAACGTTTCCATAAAAACATTAACAATGTTAGCAAAAGCTGCATTAATTGATTATCTTTCATTAACTGTTAGCTGAGTGAGAAATTTCTGTTGTCTTTACTCATTATTTTGCATATATTATATATTGGTCAAACTGTTGTTTTTATGAAATGGAGGATTTTGACAACAAAGGGAGTTCAAGGTAAAGAAAATTTTTTTTTTTACTTCAGGACAGAAAGATACCCGATGAGAAGAAAACCCAAATTGATCTTACTCTGAGATATCAAAAACCTCCATGAAACACGAATGTAGTTTAGTACATTACTAATATAAGAACTGAATTAATGTGGCAAACATCAGCTAGGGGAAAAAAGTGATCTCAGTGACATGAGATGGCATGTGGCATGGTCGCCGGTGCCAGACGGGCTGGTTTGAGTATTTCAGACCCTGCTGATCCTCTGGGATTTTTTTGTTTAAATACAAAAAAGAGTCTCTAGAGTTTATACAGAATGGTGCAAAAAAACAGAGAATGACACAGAACGGTTCGACCTGACAGAAAGGCTACAAGGCTACAGTAACTCAAATAATCACTCTTTACAACCGTGGTGAGCAGAAAAGCATCTCAACACATGAAAGCAGCTGGGATATAAAGGCAGAAACCCACATCGGGGTTCTACTCCTGTCAGCCAAGAACAGGAATCTGAGACTACAGTGGGTACAGACTCACCCAAACTGATGAAGATAAAGACTGGGAAAAGAAAAGTCGCCTGGTGTTAATCGTGAAAATACTCACCAACAACCAGGTCACGGTGAAAGTCACCGAGATCACGCTTTTCCCCAGTGTGATGTTCACTGAAACTCTAAACCTGTATCTGCATGACTGTATGCGTAGCTCTGCTGCTACCTGATTGGCTGATTGGATTAACTGCATGAATGAGCATGTGAACAGGTTGTTCCTAATAAAATTTTAGGTTATCCCTCTGCTAAAATGACTTCACTATCATCCCTTAACACACCCTACACATCTAAAACGCACACACTTCGAGCTACGCAAAGCAGATTTCACGCATTCGGAAATGTGTTGTGGCAAAATGGAGAAGTTCACACTGAATGCTGCAGCAAGGGGGCGCTACAGTCAGCTAAAGGCAGACTGTAGCCACAGTGAACTAGTGGTTCAATCAGTTTTTAAGTCTCTACATCATCGGCTCATTGAAACTGTGTGTTCTGTAGAAAAGAAAAAAAGACATCAAGAGGAAAAACTGAAACAGCTTCAGGAGACGTTTGTCTGAGCCACGGTGGAGAAGGTGGAAGGATGTCTGTAGCAGGGACGCTGTGATTGGCTGTGGCAGTCCAGCTATTCTGGAAATGCTCTCTGATTTTATAAAACGCCGACTACCAAGTTTCAGGATTATTCAAGTTTCAGGAGCATTTTAAAGATGCTCCTTATCGCCCTCTTGAGTCCCGAGCTTAATGATACAGAAGTGGGAATTACTTGGAAATTACTTGTGTCGCTTGTGCTGTCGTCAGCGGATGTTCGTGGACGTCCACAACACTTCCAGTCTTTTTGATTTTGTTCAAGTTTGGTGACCGTGTCGTGTGTGTGATGTGCTCGCCGCGTTTCCTGTTAAAGTCCATCGCAACCTTGCGTGCGACAGCTTCCCGATCCAGCCATGAGAATGACTTCAATACTTTCGTCACAGGCATTCTTAAAGACTATCTGAGAAATATATATAATATAAACCAAGTATGAAAAGTATTGGAAGACATTTTGTGAAAAAGTTTTAATTTCCCGTCTGTATGGAGACATTTTTTGGGACACGCTGTATATTTACCTGTATAGTCAGTGTTACAGATTTAACAAGCGAATATGTCTGTATATTAATTATTATAACTCATTAAAGGTAAGAAGTGTTACTTTGTTTATTTCTGATGCTGTGAGCAGCCATGTTGATTTGAAGTCACTTGCTGAGCTCGCGGTTGAGGAGACCTTTCTGAATTTAGGACGCGTTTTCTTCGGTTTCTGACGTTGGAAATTCCAGGTTTTAGTCGAATGCAGCGCCGTAACAGCCACAGTAACGCAATAACACGCGCCGAGTACGTACAACAGGAACAAAATTTTAGATAGGTGGTGTTTATTGTCGTTTGTGACTGTACTGTGACTGTATATATAAGTAGTGATGAGTTTCACACAGACACAGCACAACATAACATCTTCAGTTATCCAGCTTGTTTATTTAAGAGAATAACAAGGCGATGCACAAGAACCTGAGCTGTAACACTGGAACCTCCATCATTAATACAGCAACACTGTAAACTCTTTCAGCTATTTATTCAGCAGTAATATCTGTCCTCAAAGCTGCTGTTTAGAGTTTGGACAATGGAGATGAGACAAGGATGATTAAGAAAAAAAAAACTAACAAACAAATGAAAAAAAAAAGCCATGAGATAACAGATGAGATGGGTTTACACAAGTTTATTAAAATAAAATAATCCAAAATGAACAGCCAGCAAATGAAAGTGAACAGCCAGAGAGAAAGCAATACTGCTAGTGAGAGCATCCATGACATACTTGAATAATAATTCTATAAGGAAAGCATGTTTATATTTATATAAATGTATATAAATATGTCTTTTGCGTGCTGACAGATGATCAGCATTACTGTTTATCACTTTCAACAGGAGTAGTCACGTTAGTAACATAGAGAAGGGATCACATTCCCCTGTTCAAGTAATCAATACATCCTGCTCCAGTTAAAAACAGAACAATCCCGTCGCACTGTCTCGCTAGAGAGTGTGAGATGGGATAACAGCGCACACACACACACACACACACACACACACACACACACACTCAATCCAGTTCTGTTTACACACATACACAGAGTAAATAATGACAGCAGTGAGGTGTGTTAACGACATACTCAGCATGGAGAAATAATACAGAAACAATATTGTACATTCCCGTGAAAATAAACACACACACACACACACACACACACACGTACACACACACACACATGCTCGAAAAGAAAAAAATAAAATAAAGTAACACTTACATCGCTCGCCTTGTGGCTGCCGTTCGTTTCGTTACTGTTGCAAGAAAGTGACACAATCCCATAAATTAAATCTGCGATTCTGCTTTTTCTTGCAACAGTAATAATTCACAGTTAAAGGCTCAATCAGGAATTGCTTCATTTTTCAGGAATTATGTTCAAACTCCAGAACTGAGGCTGTTAAATAACATTAAAAGCTACAAAAAAATACGTATTCATGATACTATGCTGTTTCTGCGCTTCCTGATTGATCCATCCAACATGTCGGGCATCAACACGTGAAGGTGCGATGAATGAGAAAAGCTGTAACAGTGCAGAACATGAAAACATGCTTTAAAGTAGCTAAGCAGCATGAGATCTAAGGCCTCGGCTCAGTTATGTGCAAAAAGCGGGTCAGTGTCAAGGGCAGATATTTGGAGAGGAGAAAGTCGGACCGTGAGCTGGGTGCTGAACGCTGACTGATCGCATCTCTAACGCAACCACAGAGCTGGGAAAATTAAAAATGCGCTTCTTCATGAGCGGAATTATGAGCCTGAGCTTCTTTATAGCACCAGGTTTCAACAGAAACGCGTTCAAACCTGTGCGATTCAAACACACAATCAGCAAATATTAGTGAAAAACTAGTGATAATTCTAGTGTTTTTTTTTTTTTTTTTTTTTTTTAGACTGAGTATGAATCAATCAGGGATGTCACATGATGCATTTCATTTAGCTCTGTTTATGTTTAAATATCGTTCTTATATCTTTATAAAGCTAGTGAGTTGATTTTAATAAAAATGAAGTGCATTAGCTAGCTACATTTGTTAGCTTGGATGGAGTAAGGTTGGAGAAGAGCGGGTTTTGTTTCACTTCGGAAAAGTACGTTTGTGTTTCAGTTGCGTAAGAATCCCTCACTGTCGATTACCGATAGCGACTGATTGTCAAACATCATCATACCGGGGAAGTGTTTGTATTTTCACACACCTAGCACTGACTGTAGACATTCCTCTTTCCTAGTGTTGAACTCCTCGTTCTGAGTTTTAGCTTAAAGATGTTTTATCGCTTGTTCTGTAGCTAGACGCTTTAGATATTTTCACAGAGCGCAGTGTGCAGTCTGCTTTATTCATTAATCGTGAAATACGTCCAGATCGCTGTCTTTCTGTGACGTCAGTTTATTAGACAGACGACGTCACACTGCGTCAGGTGTTGGCATTGGAGCATTTTTACGAGTATGAGTAAATCAGCACAGTATTGGAAAGATTTCTCTTCATCACTGATGCGATGGCAGGCTCAGGGAAAGCTGAAACGTTTGAGCTTGGCCCTGGACGAGTCTGACTGAACCTCACCACGCTGATCGATACACACTCTGGGAGCAGAGCCAGAGAAGTACTAATCAACAATCAGATCCCAAACGCAGCCTTGCTCTTATTTCATCAGCTCCATTACGCTGTCAAACGATATCTCATAAGCAACATAACATCCTTCTTCACGTACACACATCAAAAACGTTGCTTCTTTTCAACAAATAGCTGTAGAGACTAACGCTATGGCTTAAAGGTGCTGTTTGGATTCTTTCTGCACTTTTAGAAAAAAAAAATTCGAGGCTGCGTTCACAAGGTCATAAAAACACAAGTCTGAACTGAATTCAACACGAACACTGTTTCAGCGAAGTGTCTAATTTTAATATTTGTTAAGGAATGGATATTCGGTTCTTTAATGTGGCGTAGTCAAGCATCGATTCTGCACGTGCTTGTGTTTGACGTAGTGCACAGTTCTGTTGAATCCTGGTGTTGATGAATTTTCTAGAACAGCAGCTCTGACAGTAGTGCAGGTTTATAATAACGCGCTTGTTCTAATACGTTATCGTTTCTATAGCAGCAGCTCATTCACAGGGACGTGTACAGTACGGAGAAAGCTTCACTAACACACGGCTTCTTCACTAATGTCGTCTCGGAGAGTTCTTCCTCACCACCATCACCTCTGGCTCGCTCATTAGGGACAAATTTTTTACATTTAAAATTTATATCCAGAATTTATATATTTCTGTAAAGCTGCTTTGCGACAATGTCCATTGTTAAAAGCGCTAAACAAATAAATAATTGAATTAATAATAAACAGATTAAATAATGTGTGTAATCTTTGATATGGTGAAGTTTTTTTTTTTTTTTAAAGCAAGGAGATGTGTAACATTTATGGAAGGAGTCTCCAGTGTCAGAGGTAAAGCTGTAACAACGTTACGGTTTCTCTGTAACATAACAAGCTGCCTTTTTTATAGTATTATCTTACCAGAAAATATTTACCTTCAGGGTGGTAACGCATCACACTACCCCGGCGTTGATTATTTTCCTATAGCAGCATGTCTAAAGTGTTTTATTACTGACATTACGAACATAAAAAAACCACAAAGTAAAAGATTTACTGAACGTCAGCTCAGTATTTCAGCCTGCTGTAACAGCGCGTGCTCTGAAGTCGGTAAAATTGTAAACTTCGAGAATGTTTTAACGCAATTTCCTATTTTCTCACTGACTTCCTGTGGATGTAGGGCATAAACACCTGAAGAGCAATTTCATAGTCGCTATCGTGTTAATGGACAACACACTGAGAATGAAGGCAACGTGTAAAAATTACAATTCGTTATTCATTTAAAAAAGTTGAATAGGTAAGGGAAGGTACTCTGAGGTGATTACGCATCAGCCAATAGCAGACACGCAGATTTTTACTGTTATTTCTCTGTATATTTTGTAAAACACTGAAACGAAATGTCAGGGACGAGGCATGACTCAATCACATCGATCCAAAACACGATGCTTTCGGCCACAGAATCCACCTACAACAAACCAGACGTGTGTTTTCTGACAAATATGAACAACTCCTTGCCTTGTGAACACAGCCTGAGTACAATCTGGTTCATTTCTACGCTTCAGGCTTCAGGTAACATTTTGCTGTGTTGTAATTAAGCTCCGCCCCCATCTGGAACAGAGCTTCTAAACTCCATCACTGGAGAACTAGAGGGCGGAGTCTGTGGTTGATTTTTTTTATTTTTTTAAGTGTAGTTGCAGTTCACCTCGCAGCCACTACATCAGAATGTCACAAACTACACAGTTAAAGACCTCAGCATACGTCATGAGGAGGCGACGTTTGGCGAACAGCATGATGTAACTGCGAAGCAATTGGATGTCACGTGGAAGCTTCGTTCGCCGTGTCATGCACATGGCAGCTGGAGAAAACTCCAAGGAGGAACACAGTACATGAACAAGCCTGTGATTGGTCTTTACAAACAAGGCATGTGTGATATTTGTAACAGCGCCACCTGCAGGACTGGAGCACTCGAACGTGATGACCAGCGTGAAACCTCAGTGTGAGTAGTGAGGGGTAGTGAAGCGCATTTCGTCGTCTCCGCAGTCATCATGCTGAGATCCTAATATGCGAGTTTTGAATGATAGTGTTTAAAAAAAAATTTTTTTCAACATACGATTAAATAATAAGTGAATAAATGGAGCTAAAATGTGTTGGGTTTATGTAAAAGAGGGAGGAGAGAAGAGAAACCTCCCTGCACGGGCACAGCTGAAGGTCATGCAGGCAAGCCGGGGTGACCTCCATGACGTCACCTGATCAATACACACTCTGTGAGGAGCTTGTGTGTGTGTGTGTGCGTGCGCGTGTGTGTGTGGAAAGCTCATGATGTCTGTCAACACTGTGCTGCAAAGAAGAGACAGCGATCAGTGTCAGCTGAGCAGCCAGTCAGGACCGTAACACCTCTGTTTCCCGCGTGGTAACCTGACCATGCACCTCCTTCTCTCAACTCCTGCCTGGGTTCAGAACCCGGCGCTTTGGTTTCATATTAACATTTAGAAACAGAAAAGAAAAAAAATCTGAGACTGGTCGGCGCATCTGAATCTGAATCAGAGACAGAGGAAAAAAAACAAATAAACATCCAACAAAAACACCCAAAGCGGCAAGCCAAGACACAATAAAATAAAATAAAATAAAATAACACAGTGAATAAATACGCCGCGTGTCCCCCCTGTACAGCCCTTTATTCCAGCCGAAGCGCAGGCGTGTTTAGTCGTGCTCTCCGACTTTATCCATCCTATAGATCACAGTGGTGGAAGTGTCTTCGTTGGACTCGGTGGGCGAGACTTTTTTCCACAGCGAATCTTTGAGAGCCAGCTCTTGCTGAAGACTCTCGTAATCCATCGGCCCAAAGGTGTGCTGCTGTGTTGAGCGACACGGAGAACACGTTAGTTTGCTTTCCCAGGCTTCCATGTCTGTGTGCAGCACTGCTGGTGTTAAATGTACGTGTGTGTGTGTGTGTGTGTGTGTGTGTGTGTGTGTGTGTTGCCATCAAAGCCCTGCATGCCGTAAGTTAGGGAAGAGTGAATAAAGCCGTTAGAGTCGCTTCTTCACGTGTTAGGCGAGAAAGCATTGCTCACTAGGCCTGGCACGATTCACACAGCAACTCGTCAACTATTACAGCTTTTTATTTATTAATGAATGAAACACTGCGATTTTTAACCGTTTATTATATGTTGTGGAACAGTCGTGAAACGAGTTAAGTCCATTATAGCAGCTATAAACCTCGCCAGCGTCAGTTTTTGTCTCTCTGAGACATTGAAGTTAATAAGACAAATATACGCAGCTCGTCACATTACTGAGAAACCGCAAAGATGTCTGAAAAGTGACCGTTACAAAGCACTGACACTGGAGACTCCTTCCGTGAATGTTACATAAACAGAAAGCTTAACCACATCAACAATTATAAGTGTTTTCTTTGTCAAATGACATTTTCATTATTACTCTTAGCTCATGTGTAAGGCTTGAAGAATCTGCGACAGATTCAAACTATCGCGATGGCGATCAAGTCGGACGATTTGAATATCTGATGGAAAATGAATGTGTCTGTGGTTTTAAGAGAGACGAAAATAAATTGTGTTGTATCTTGTGTGTTTTGCCTGTTTTGTATTTTATACAATTCCTTAATAGCCTGCTGTTAGACTTCAGAGCAGAGCAACAAAACATGGCTCTGTGATGCGTCGTAGCGTCACTCGTCCGTGCTGCCGAACCGATAAAGCTGTGAACGGAGACTTAAATTAAGAAAGTGAAACAATGCGTCGTCTCTCAGAGCAACTTCACTCCACTGCTGTTTAACAGAGCACATGCACGTGGAGTTTATATCATTTTATTTCAATTTCACAATGAGATTAGTTCCAGTTAATAACTCGTTAGCTTTATTTACAGTCCGGACTTCAGCTTTGTAAGCATTCCTGATCTTATTAAAGCAAAATTAATGCAAAACAACTCACTAGAAGCATCAGCAGTCTCGTAACAAGCTTCTGTTGTTGGTTTTTTCTTCGTCATAATGATAAAACATGTACACGCATTACGTACGCCTGGCCACGCCCCCTCCTATTGCCGATCAGCGATAGAGAGCATGTTAGGACGATGTCATGTTAAACACGCCCTCACAAGCCTAGTGTCTGTGTTACATGTTTCACAGACGTTCCACAACATTAAATATAACTATAAACGGATAAAAAGTATGATGTGTCATCTTTAATAAATAGAAAGTGTAATATTTGGTATTTTTTGGTAATAATTGCTGTGGTATAAGAGGAATAAAACACTTCGGGGTGGTAAGAGTAACTCCGCTCCATCACACCACCCTGTTGTTGATTGTTTTCCTGTAACAGCACAACGTGGAGTGTTTTATTCTTCACCGAACGCTCAGATGAAATCTGGTTGGATATTAACTTTTAAAAATAAAATGAAGTATCCCTTCTTAATCTGAGCCACTTCTTTGTTAAAAAAAAGCATGATGTGCTGCCGAGGTGAAAGACATTTTCAACGATCAGCTGAACTTTCTGATGAGTTTATCAAAAATTAAATACAACACACATAATGTGACACACACGTTAAAAAGACGATCACAAGAATCACTGGCGTGACAAAAAGATCAATCATTATTAGTGTTCATTAGTGTTTATCATGAGGTAAAAAGCCACGATCGTGACAAGCCTAGTGATCCTGTGCTTCAGGACACGTCCTCTAATGAAGCACGTGTGATCTTCGTATGTTATGACACACCAGCGAGGTGTAAAGTGAATGCAATGACTTTTCATGTGCTAACCTGCAGAAAGACAGCCATGTTAGTGAGTCAGAAACTGACCTCGCCCCCTCGATATCATGAGCTGCAGCGTTAGTGAGCAGGTTTGACCTGTAGCGAGCAGTATTTAGCTCAGCAGCTGGAGTGTGTGACCTGTATGGAGTGTGTATGAGGCGGGGAGGAAGGGGAAGAGTTTTTTTTTTTCTGCGCCAGTCCTCGGTACAGAGAGTTAAATCGGCGGCGATGCGGTGTGCTCACTCGTACAGGACGCTGTGTAGCGCGTTGATCGGGCATGCAGGCACGGATAGGTGGGCAGAACGAAAGAGCGCACTCACCCGCTGCTCGCCGCCCTCGCGCCGCGGGTCCAGCTTCTTCGCAAAGTGCCGCAGATTGTCGTAGTTGTGGAAGTTGAACAGAGACACCAGATCCTGTGGGGAGAAACATGAACAAGGATTTGTGAAGAATGACGCATAAAAAAATACGTGCGTGTGCGAGCTACAGCGGCAGGAGGCGGAGCAACTCTCAATGATGCAAAGTGACAAGCGCTCACTTTAACGACGTGTAACTATAAGTGACGTGAAGAAAAAGTTGTGTGTAAATGTTTCCGAATTAAAAATGCCCAGATTTACAAAATCAAACGGCAGTCAGAAATTACTAAGCTGATTTACATTTAGCCACGCCCACAAAACTCCATAAAAAGCAGAGAGCTGAAAACGACAAAAATGGCGACTAAACGGTGCGGACAGCACACACTCAATCTTCCAATACTGCAGCTCAGCCACTGCACCGCGTCACTTACCATAGACAAACACTTATTTTGCCTGGCCATGTCATACTAGCAAACAAACAAATCCTGAGCACTATTATATGCAATACTGCTTTTGTTTTCTTTTTTAATCCACATTTTTTTGTCTTAGATGTTTATTTTATGTCTTTTGCATTACCATGAGCAAATTTTAGGTTTCTGAAAAATTGTGTTACAGAAGAATGCTTGTACGTTGTTAAAGAGAGTAATCGAGTAATCACGTTTCAGATAAAACCAAAATGGAGTTAATAACAATAATATGTATTGTTAGGTATGTAATATTATAATATGTATGTAATATTATTGTTAACTCTAACTGCTCTGGATCTAGTGCAGAAACGTGTCCTTATGAGTTGAATAACACGAGCCTTTAGCAGTGCGCGAGGCACCAGGTATAAGCCCAGTGCTCTGTGTAGCCTGAAGGAGGCCTGCTACTGACAGGAGAGGAACACACACACACACACACACACTCACACTCACACTCGTTAGTAACGCAAGTGAAAGTATTTACCAGTCTAACTGGATGCCTAGTAAGAACTAGCAAAACAATAATAATGTGTGTGTGTGTGTGTGTGTAGATATATGTATGTATGTATGTATGTATGTATGTATGTGTGTGTGTGTGTGTGTGTGTGTGTGTGTGTGTGTGTCGTACCGTGCAGAACTGGATGCCTCGCACGCTGTTGCCCAGTTTGTCCAGTGGAGGAGACCAGCACATGATACCCATCACGTTGGGCACCACCAGGAGGATACCACCTGCCACGCCCGACTTAGCCGGTAAACCCACCTGAGACAGATCCCACACACACACACACACACACACACACACACACACACACACACACACACACACACACACAAATGAAAATCACAATCTGGATCATTAACACACTGACAGATTTTCCTGGGTTCACTCAGAATCAGCCTCTGTACCGGCTCCGGGGAAGAGAGTCCCAAAGAAACACACAAAGTCAGTGTTTGAGTAGCAAAGCTCTTCAAAGTTCACTGAGGCAGACAGGGAGTATTTATAGTTATCTATATGCAACATCTGCAGAAACAAAGGCGTCAGCAGAGAACAGAAGTGGCGGTTTGACGTGTTTCACAGAGCGCACGTACTCTAAACATGTTTATTAGAACAAAACAGAAGAAGAAGAAAAGCAGCACAGAGCGTGCCGACATATATTCATAATATATTCATAATATATCAATGCACTCTCATTGTTTCATAGTGTTTATTCTAGCTACGTAAGTACGATGTCAGAGTGTCGCTCCTTCTTAAATCAGGTGACTGAAATCAACTCTCTGTGTCGTGCTGTTACAGGAAACTAATCAACGACACGATGCTGTGATGAAGTGGAAGTGAATGAGCTGTATTAAAATGAGCGCATTATGTTATATACAGTTATAGAAAATGACTCAACACCTTCTGACCAATCAGAGCGCGGAATTCGAAAGCGCTGCGGTGTCGAGTGTGTGACACTCACGTGGAAAGCGAATTGCCCGGAGAAGTCGTACATGCCGCAGGAGTGCATGAGGCTCAGCGTGTTCCTCACGGCCTCGGGACTCAGCACGCGCTCGCCCGTGATTGGACAGAAGCCACCGTTGGCCAGGGTGGCAGCCATGACGCTGGCGCTCTCGCAGGTCACCTCGATGGAGCACAGCTACACACACACACACACACACACACACACACACACACACACACACAGAGAGAGAGTCAGTCAGGATCTCAGAACCATGACACACAAATAAATATTAGTTTGTGAAATTTCTCTAAACAACCAGCTTGTGTGAGTGAGACATTTTTACAAACAGGGCGTCTAAATGTAGAAGCTGGCAGCCAGCACGAGTGTGTGACGCGTCTATCCGGTTACACATTCCCACAAATCCACGGGAGACGGACGATCTGTGTGACGGGAACAGAGCCTGACGCCAGCGCACACACAGATCACGTTTCCCGCGGCACGACTTCTGACCTACGATCATCTACTTCATCTACAGCCTGCATACCGGCATGTGCACCCTAAATACACACACTGCCCTGTTCCCGGTTAACGTGGTGTGTGTGTGTGTGTGTGTGTGTGTGTGTGTGTGTGGGGTGCTGATCTCACCTGGAAGTAGAAGTCCAGGATGGAGATCATATCTGTACCTTCAGGAAAACACTGTACACACAAACGAGAACACAATACACTGAATAACACACACTAACTGAGATTAAAAGACAAGTCCTTAAATGTTTGAGTTTTCAAATACATATGAATATTAATTAGCCTAGTTTTATCCTCTCAACAGTGTTGAATAAAATATATTAAAATTGACATGATTTACTCAGCTTGATGGGCCACATTCAGAGTTAAGTATGTAGTGAGGATTTATTACTGAAATTAGGTACGCTGGTATTCAGAGCTCAGACGTAACTACAGACTTGCGCTCTTTTCAGAGGTTACGTGAGAGTTACGCACACAGGGGGCGGAGTTTGAGTAAAGCAGTGGCGTGTCAAGAATCTGATCTTGAATTTTAGTGCATTTTGCTCTGACACTTTCACTTGAAAGGAGGCGTGAACTGAAAAGAAAGTCCTGGAGGTATGAACTACATGCAGGTGATTTGCCTTTATTTAAAAAAAAAATAATAAAACATACTCAGGTGAGTAACCCGACTCTGAATATGTGTAACTTTCCCCATGTACATACGGACACAAGTCGTCGACTCTGAACACAGCCCATAGACGTCAAGATTTCCAGATTATAACGTTAAATAAAGTAAGCTTTTTTCAATAGCAAATCAATAAGTAGCAATTACTAAACTATTACAGTTTACATGTGACAAATCAAACCAGGAATGAAATCTGACAGACTGAGAAACACCTGGAAGGAGGGAAAAAAAAAACAACAAAAAAACAACACAAACTAACCTTCTTCTCCTTCAGGTAATATCCGATGGCGAAATTCCTATCGCCTGATTCACGCTCAGACTGGAATCTGGCAGAGAAAAAAACACAAACTGTCAGCTATTAAGTGAAAACAATCCTGTCAGTCATCTATTTTGTCTCTTTCAACCTCTCCTTCTTTTTTATCTGATCAAGAACAAGAAGAAAAATGTGCTGAAGTCTGGAAAAACCAGTCAGACGTAAATACAGTTCACTTAACCATAGCAGAAACGACGGTTTCATTTTTTTAATAACAATAACAACTTTCTGCAAACATCTCAGTAAGTAGATAAGAAGTCAGATCGCAGCTATGTTGGACTTTCTTTTTTCACTTCTGAAAGCAGCAAGCCTTGCTAGAAGTTGTGTTTAAGATAAATGACGCCTGACAGTTGCATTAAGTCTGGTGAGTAACTTACGTGGCGTTGCTGAAACCCACATACTCGTTGCCCGCCATCTTTTTGAGGAAGTTCATCACCTTTATACAGAATTAAAAAAAAATAAAAACCCAAATCAGACACTCGGAATAAACTCACAAACCCTCAGCTGGCTTTTAACTGTAACTCTGTTCATACTCACATAGTCGAACTTCTCTGCGTTGCTTGCCTTTTGCTGAAAGAGATGAAAAAATGAACGCAATAAATCACCTGACAGAGAGATATTTACTTATATATTCATACATACAAACTTTGTAAATACTAGAGATAATGCAGACACTTGATCATTAAAAGGAGAGATATTTTTCAAGAGGCATTCGAACAGAAATGTGACTACATATCTGCAGATCACAGGGAGATTTAACATACAAAAGGAAAAAAAAAATTCATAAAATACAAATCTGTTAGTGTTTTTATTTGTTAGGCAAAAAGAAAAAAGTAAGATAAACCCTATTTCATTACTAAACCATAAAAATCGTTGTGTTGTTCTTTACAGCTACAGTTAAACGAGCTGTTATTCTCTACAGAGACGATGGAGGATGAAGTGCTAGGAGTAAGTCGCTGTGGTTAACCCATAAATGCCAAACCAGTAGGTCAGTCAAAATCATGTTCAGAAAGAGAGCTGAAGTGTGTGTGAGTGTGTACAGCAGCTGATCCTGCTCAGGATAAACCCTGCTCTGATTAACACTATGTTCACACTAGCGAGCGACAAAGTGCCAGCCGACAAAGTGAGATTTTTTTTATCTTCTATTAGGTATGCAAATTAGCTGTGATGCTGTGAAACGATTGGCTGGAACGATTCCTCGGACCAATCGTATGGCGTGTGGTCCGACATTTCTTCAGTTCCCCGCCCACAATCTGCGATTAGCTCCCATTTACTGTTAGACGCAAAAATTATAACGGTGGTTTTTATCTGATCCTGTCATATACGGAAGATCATTGGTGCGTCTGGTGAGAGTATGTAGCTAGTACAGTTAGCTTAGTTTTGCTAATCTAATCTGTCACTGAAGCTAGTACGAAGCCGAGGACATCACACGTAAATGAAACTTAATTACATTTTAAACAATAGTGATGTGTCTCATAAATCATATAATGGTTTGTAGACTTTTTGTCCTTTTTTGACCTTTTTGCCAGGCCACGGCCAAACACGGCAACAGTAGCGGTTGCATCTTACAAAGTACAAACGTCACGAGCGAATTGTCACTTGCTAGTGAGAACAGAGTCAGAGCTAAGCAGTTAGGGTGTGAGGAGACACGGCTGGGCCAAAGGGCTGCACTATACGAGTCTAATATCATAGTGCGTTTAGTTCCCTCCAGGTGGTGTCTCTTAAAGATGTTCATCATTCAGGACTAAATACATCACAATTTTCCGAACTATCAGTGAATTTTCACACTTTGCCCTTAGGTAAGGTGTTTGTGTTTGCGTTCTTGGCAATTGCTCGTTTTCATTTGGAGCTACTTTGCGCAACAACTGCATCAACAATATACTGCAGTGCAGCCCTAGCTAGTAGGGGTGGGAATCTCTAAAGACCTGACATTTCCTTTCAGGGTGCCATGAGTTTTTATTGCACCTCAATATGATAAAACATAACACTATCATTTTCATTCATAACAGAAAATTTATATACATAAATATTTCCATTACAGCTGGCAGAACACGTTTTACCTGAATTTCTTTATATAATCAAATGCTCAAATAAATCATTATTCAAATGTTTCATACACTTTAGTTTTTAATACCTTTTTTTAAACAGACTTTTGCATTTATTAAACTGGTTGTTTAAATGATTTTTGTTTTGCCTGACAGGCTAGCAGCTAGGTAACGTGGACGGATTCCAGATTTGCTCCATTAAATTGCGTTAAGTCGAATCTGAATATGAGAACACTGACATGTCTTTTGAACTTCACTGCATAGTCAGTATGAAAAAGTGTTTTATATTTGGTTCTGTTGTTGTTTGTAATTTTTAAATTTTTTTTTTTTTTAAGTACAATTCCAGGATTTCTACTCTTTCTTCGTAAAAAAAAATTCCAGACCTTTCCAATACTTTTTTAAATCCAATTTTTTATCAAACTTTACAGACCTTCTATGTTCAGTTTTCTTTTCTGCGTTAAGATGTTTTGTGCACTGATGGCAAATATTTTTGGAGACAACTGATTAGCTTTCCGACCCCTACTAGTAGGTGTGCTGACAGGAGGAAAGGTGGAAGGTCTGAAGGACTGAGATCGGCGTTGGAGGAATGAAGGACAGTGAGGAAGTAGACTAGGACCCAAAAGGAAGAGCTATACAGAGATGTCTAACCACAATCCTGCAGGGCCACCGATTCTGACCACCAGTTTCCTGCGCTGTTTCACCTTCTGTGGTGGTGTTTAATGAGAAAGATTGCTGGCACGTTAAAAATTGCAATTTTGAGTGCCATTTTTAATGTTTTTAAAGGCACCAACTTGTCATAGGGTTTTAGCAATGACATGTAATGAGAAGGGTTTCAGCAATGACGTAACGTAATGAGAAGGGTTTCAGCAAATGACATGTATTGAGAAGGGTTTCAGCAATGACGTAACGTAATGAGAAGGGTTTCAGCAATGACGTAACGTAATGAGAAGGGTTTCAGCAATGACGTAACGTAATGAGAAGGGTTTCAGCAATGACGTAACGTAATGAGAAGGGTTTCAGCAATGACGTAACGTATTGAGAAGGGATTCAGCTATGACGTAACGTATTGAGAAGGGTTTCAGCAATGACGTAACGTATTGAGAAGGGATTCAGCTATGACGTAACGTAATGAGAAGGGTTTCAGCAATGACGTAACGTATTGAGAAGGGTTTCAGCAATGACGTAACGTATTGAGAAGGGTTTCAGCTATGACGTAACGTATTGAGAAGGGTTTCAGCAATGACGTAACGTAATGAGAAGGGATTCAGCTATGACGTAACGTATTGAGAAGGGTTTCAGCAATGACGTAACGTAATGAGAAGGGTTTCAGCAATGACGTAACGTATTGAGAAGGGATTCAGCTATGACGTAACGTATTGAGAAGGGTTTCAGCAATGACGTAACGTATTGAGAAGGGATTCAGCTATGACGTAACGTATTGAGAAGGGTTTCAGCTATGACGTAACGTATTGAGAAGGGTTTCAGCAATGACGTAACGTAATGAGAAGGGATTCAGCTATGACGTAACGTATTGAGAAGGGTTTCAGCAATGACGTAACGTAATGAGAAGGGTTTCAGCAATGACGTAACGTAATGAGAAGGGTTTC
This sequence comes from Pangasianodon hypophthalmus, assembly GCF_027358585.1. NCBI lineage: Eukaryota > Metazoa > Chordata > Actinopteri > Siluriformes > Pangasiidae > Pangasianodon > Pangasianodon hypophthalmus. Next base: position 29,685,176 of record NC_069714.1, read on the forward strand.
AGCAATGACGTAACGTATTGAGAAGGGTTTCAGCAATGACGTAACGTATTGAGAAGGGATTCAGCTATGACGTAACGTATTGAGAAGGGTTTCAGCAATGACGTAACGTATTGAGAAGGGTTTCAGCAATGACGTAACGTATTGAGAAGGGATTCAGCTATGACGTAACGTAATGAGAAGGGTTTCAGCAATGACGTAACGTATTGAGAAGGGATTCAGCTATGACGTAACGTATTGAGAAGGGATTCAGCTATGACGTAACGTATTGAGAAGGGTTTCAGCAGTGACGTAACGTAATGAGAAGGGTTTCAGCAATGACGTAACGTAATGAGAAGGGTTTCAGCAATGACGTAACGTAATGAGAAGGGTTTCAGCAATGACGTAACGTATTGAGAAGGGTTTCAGCAATGACATGTATTGAGAAGGGTTTCAGCAATGACGTAACGTATTGAGAAGGGTTTCAGCAATGACGTAACGTATTGAGAAGGGTTTCAGCAATGACGTAACGTATTGAGAAGGGTTTCAGCAATGACGTAACGTATTGAGAAGGGTTTCAGCAATGATGTAACGTAATGAGAAGGGTTTCAGCAATGACGTAACGTAATGAGAAGGGTTTCAGCAATGACGTAACGTAATGAGAAGGGATTCAGCTATGACGTAACGTATTGAGAAGGGTTTCAGCAATGACGTAACGTAATGAGAAGGGTTTCAGCAATGACGTAACGTATTGAGAAGGGATTCAGCTATGACGTAACGTATTGAGAAGGGTTTCAGCAATGACGTAACGTAATGAGAAGGGTTTCAGCAATGACGTAACGTAATGAGAAGGGTTTCAGCAATGACGTAACGTAATGAGAAGGGTTTCAGCAGTGACGTAACGTAATGAGAAGGGTTTCAGCAGTGACGTAACGTAATGAGAAGGGTTTCAGCAATGACGTAATGAGAAGGGTTTCAGCAGTGACGTAACGTAATGAGAAGGGTTTCAGCAATGACGTAACGTAATGAGAAGGGTTTCAGCAATGACGTAACGTAATGAGAAGGGTTTCAGCAATGACGTAACGTAATGAGAAGGGTTTCAGCAATGACGTAACGTATTGAGAAGGGTTTCAGCAATGACGTAACGTAATGAGAAGGGTTTCAGCAATGACGTAACGTATTGAGAAGGGTTTCAGCAATGACGTAACGTAATGAGAAGGGTTTCAGCAATGACGTAACGTATTGAGAAGGGTTTCAGCAATGATGTAACGTAATGAGAAGGGATTCAGCTATGATGTGTCAATGAGTCTACTGGGGTTTTGACAATGACAGATGCTACAGAACGGGGTTTCAGTTATGACAATGTGTCAGCTGGGGTTTCGTCAATGACACAATGTACTGTTAGGTGTTTGCATGTGTGCTGCAGTGGGGAAACTTTAAACAGTGTGGTGCCGTTACCCTGCAGGAGTCGAAAGTTAGACAGTCTCAATCTACAGATTTGGTGCTGACGTCTAAGATTTAATCCCAGAGCCCAAGATTTCTCATTATGGTCTAGATTACATATGTTTACTTCATACTTCTACTAAAGAGGCAAGGTGTAAAACTATACTGTGCTTGTTTTTTTTTTGTTTTTTTTTTCAGTCAAGATTATAAGCATCAGGACAAAAAAAAAAAATCTGACAAGTTGTTAAGTTTACAGCATATAAACAGGCACACTGTGATACTGAGTGCTCAGTGTGTCCCAGCTTGTTTCAATGAGGGGAGGAAGGAGGAAATAATGGAAAGGAAGAGATTACCAACGTCATTGACCTGCTGCAGCGGTCAAAAAATCCCACAGTTCCTACGTCTGTAAAATATGCAACAACATAAAGAAAAAAAGCATACAGAGAAAGCCTTCATCACCACATTGCACACGGCAGCCCGCATGGAGCACTCGCGGCAGGAGGGGAGAAATTCTCATGCGGTAACATGGTACAAAAGGATCCTACGGAAAACAGCAAAAGCAGCTCCCACAGACAGTTCAACACAGGGTGAGCACTCTCACACTCTCTCTCTCTCTCACACACACACACTCACACTCACACTCACACTCACACTCACACTCACACACACAAATCAATCATTCATTCACAAGTAATCAATATGACATAATCGAGCACATGATGAATAAACATGATCTGGTGAGTGGAAAGGGATTAAAGCCCAGTGTGTAAATCTGAAAAACTGTAAGATGAATTTTTGGAATTCATTTGTTAAATGAGCTTTTTGTAGCACTTCCTGTTTCGTGATCAAACATGAAAAACCAACACAAATGAGAGGAGGCTGTGGAAAGACAGTGAAGGTGTTGATGGAATAACGGAGGTTAGATTATTGCTCTAATCCTGCTGGATCATGTGCACTCGAACTGACGAATCACAGCTTGTTTTTTCTCTTTTTTTCCTAAATAAACCTGGCACATACTCCTTGTCTGTCCATTTCACCTAACTGAGTTATTCTCTGTATCAGCACTATACATATCATAATAATACACACGTACCTGTACCTCTCTTATACACAAGTATGAGCTTGCGTCTCTATATCCTGACTACCTTTACAAAATAATCCAGTAACCTACCTACCATTTCTTTCACCACACTGAGTCACATCTTGGCTAAATTTTTATTTTTATTTGAAACAGTACAGAATGATTTTATTCTTTGCGTGGTGGAGCTCTTCGTTATCTGGTGATCTTTGCATTTATGAACAATTAAATATTTGCTATCATTACAGTTGAAGAACCAGTTTAACACATTTGAACTACGCTATATGGCCAAAAGTATATGCACCCCTGACCATCACACCCATATGTGGTTCTTCTCCAAACTATTCCCACAAAGTTGGAAGCACACAATTGTATAGAATGTCTCTGTATGCTGTAGCATTACAGTTTCCCTTCACTGGAACTAAGAGACTTGAACCTGTTCCAGCATGACAATGCCCCTGTGCACAAAGCGAGCTCCATGAAGACATGGTGTATGAAGGTTGGAGTGGAAGAACTCGAGTGTCCTGCACAGAGCCCTGACCTCAACCCCACTGAACACCTTTGGGATGAACTGGAACACTGACTGAACCCCAGACCTCCTCACCAACATCAGCGCCTGATCTCACTAATGCTCTTGTAGCTGAATGAACACAAATCCCCACAGCCACGCTCCAACATCTAGTGGAAAGCTTCCCAGAAGAGTGGAGCTCATTATAACAGCAAACACAGGGGAATAAATCTGGAATGAGATGTTCAGCAAGCACATATGGGTGTGATGGTCAGGGGTGCACATACTTTTGGCTACATAGTGTATATCATAATTGATTTAAGAACCAAATGAATCCGTTTGAAATAATTACAATCTTATCTTGTATTTGTTATGGACTATATAAAGAACAAGCCCAAAAATCCGGTGCTCTTTATGGTATGTGTGGCGGGCTGAGAAATTCTCTCCGACAAAACACAGCTAAAGATGAAAAAAAAAATCAGATTTTAACTTTAATAAACTGAATATATTTCACTAAAATGTTGATGTGAAGTTCTCTGTGAGGAGACGTTTATTTAACATTTATGGAAGGAGTCTCCAGTGTCAGAGCTTCGTAAAAGCTGTAACTTTACGTTATTATCTTATTAACTTCAGTTAACAATAAAAAATACGCAAGATTAAAACACAACGTGTATAATTTTATTCTAACAATATACTGTTCTATCAGTAGAATAAGCTTATTATAAATCTTGCTTTAAAACAATGTTTCTTATGATACTTTACTGTATAAATCATAAATTAATTGCCGTTATTAATTTATAACTTTCTGAAAGTTACCCAGTTATGATTTTGACCCTGTTATGTTCCTGCATTTTTATTTATTTTTAAGAATTTTACACTAGTGGAAATCCGAAACCTTATCAAAGTTATTCTATTTATTATTATAGTATAATTATTACCCTGTTTCAGTGTTTATTCTCAATATTAAACGTTAATACCTCAAGATCTTATTATTTTTAAGTCTATAAATAATTTTGAAGTCTATAAACTCTAACTTTTGACATTAAATTTGAATAAAAAAATATATTCTCATGCTCAAATGAGCCAAAGTATTAGTGTTGAGGGAGTGCGCTTTTTTGTACAGTTAATTATCGACACAATTTAGCACTTATACTCAGTCACACACACACACACACACACAGTGGGAAGCATGACAGTATACTCCAAGTTTCCCTCTTCAGTAGTTAGCAGTGATGAGAGCCGTTGATGGACCGGTGTGTGTGTGTGTGTGTGTGTGTGTGTGTGTGTGTGTGTGTGCGCGCTGAAGCTGCACACTTTCTAATCAATAGCAATAACAATCGGTGGAGTCAGAGAGATGGAGAAAAGCAAGAGCAACAGGAAGTTCAAATGAATTTCACTTAAGAATTCATTACACACAAAAAACAGTGTATTGAGTGGTGTCTATTATAATTATTATTATTATTATTATTATTATTATTATTATTATTATTTTATGGGAATGGACAATGTTATCGTGTGGACAGTTTACGATGAAAAGCACACACTTTAATAACGTGTCCTTTGGCGTTTTTCACCTTCTAAAATCTCCAAAATCCTGCCGTAAAACATCCAAAGATATTCTGGGATGCTATTAAATCACTACGACGATCTCACAAGCTAATATGTAATAAAGTCCGCTAGCTAAACGGTGTGTGTCTTCCGGAACCTCAGCGCATTGTGAGTACAGTTAGGACGAGTGATTTAACAATCCAACACAACACACAGCTCGAGGCAGAGACCAGGTGCACGCTTACCTTTATCAGAGAGGTACACACAATCGCGCCGGCGTTCACCATCGGGTTATGGGGTTTATCTGTGGACAAATAACGTCATCACGTGTTACGATCATAACGATTACACAACACACCTCCGTGAATTCTGCATTCTGATTGGTCAGAAGGTGTTGAAAAGGTGTTTTCTAGAACAGCAGCTCTGACAGTAGCACAGGTTTATATTAATATGGTATCGTTTCCATAGTAACAGCTCATTCACAGGGACTCGTACGGAGAACGCGCTGCATAAACGGATAAAAAAAAAAAAAAAAAAAAAAAAAAAAAAAAAAATGTGTAGTTGTTGAGATGGTGTTGAGAAGATTTCCGTTACGAGATTTATGGAAGGAGTCTCCAGTCTCCAAGCCGTTTTTTTTTTTTTTTTTTTTTTTGCCTTTTTAACATCAAGAAAGGAAAAAAGGAGAGTTAAATGTAACTATAAACAGATAAAAAGTATGCTGCGTCATGATTTAATTAATAGAAATCGCAATTGTTGGTAATTTACTGAGGTATAAGGAGAATAAAACACTTTAGGGGTGTGGTGTTATAGAAAATAATCAATATTGGTATCAAATACTGGGAACTGTAACTCCACTACATCACTCCACCACATCAGTGATTATTTTCCTGTAACAGCACACCCCGGAGTGTTTTATTCCTCATATAAACCTCATAAACGCCTGAAAGTCTGAAGCCCAATGTTTCCACAGCCATGACGGTGGAAACGCCTTCACGTGTCTAGCACCTGATTAAAGGAGAGATAAAGAACTGAGGAGACTGAATTTTTTTTTTACCTTACCTTATTTTTTTTACAATTTAGTCAATTCTTAAATTCCATATAGTAGTAGCAGAAGGACCATTTGATTCGATTTCAATAATTTTAATTTGATTCTTTATCATTTATCATTTTAATCCATCTTGAAATAAAAAGTTTTGTCTTTTAGGGCTGTCAGGACATATGCTGTTCCATATTTTTTTAAAAATAAATAAATAAAAAATCCCAAATTCTAATGCAAAAAAAGTTTATTCCAATTTTTTGTTCTTTTAAATGACTCTCGTGTTGCTCCATGTAGAAAAAGGCAAAAAAAAATATAAAGGCTACATATATTTTCAAATTATGAATTTAATACAAAATTAAATATAAAAAATGAGCAAAGTGATATCACACTGCACAGTGTATATGTTCGTGCTTCGTCCTGCAGTTTAGTGACTCTAACGACGCTAAAAGGGGCTGGAGCAACAGTCACTTCGTGCTCGTCTGGTTTCTTCTTCTTCGCTTTGTTTACCGAAGCCATGATGCAGGAAAAGATGTCAGTCAGAGTTCCAGCTAAATCCCAGTTCATGTTTAATCAGAAGTGTATCTGAGAATCGCCAAGCAGATTTCTAAAGATTGGAGTGTTCACCAAACAGCGGGCCGTAAACAGGAAGCACCAAGATTCAAAACGCCGCCATTTTGTCCAAACACACATCAAAATAAAGTACGCAATTTTAGATTAAAGTGAACGCACATTCAGTATATAACATAACACATCTCTGAGTCATGTGTTACAATTTAATCTTCAATAGGAGGAAAGTGTAGTTCACTAAACTACAAACTACTCGGGAAAAAAGTCCAGATTGATCTCATTTGTGCGAATCTGACCGATCGAGAACCACGACACAAGCCCCGCCCCTTTTTCTGTAGTTTTTAAACCCGATGTGTATTTAAAGCACACTTCTGTTCTTCTATTTCTAGTCTTCTGCTCAGAAAAGGATGAATAACTCAGGCTTCCTCTGCATCAGGATTCTTCAGGAATTGCATCACTTCCTGTCACTGTTGCTCGTCAACTCTTTAATCAGATCAAACACGACTCGCAGCGCACTAACCCGACCCCGAGTGACCGTACGGATCAGGAAGTAGAGCGTCAGTACTTCGTGATCTTTCTGCACAGCTATTTCCGTCCAGCGCAGATTTCCTCCACACACTCGTGAACGTTCGGTGGCATTATTATCTGCGCGCCATTCAGCTTTCATCGTGTTGCCATGGCAACGTGAGGACGACGTCCCGGAGTGGCTTAACTCCGTATCAGGCGATATTTCAGGAACAAAAACAAGATGACTCACTCTTACAAACTCACACACAAAAAAAAAATAATTCCAGTGTCACCACAACTCCAGCGCTACTGCGGTCAGAGAATTGTGGGTAATATGGCATGAGAAACAAGCTGAGAGAGCAGAATAACAAGGCTTGAGGCTTTTCATCAGGCAAAGCGTATAAGTTATATAGTGTGTGATGAGAAACTCAGAGCTGAATCTGCAGAAAGTTGACCGTTCCTTCACTGCGAGTTAACTTCATTAATTACTCAAGAGGAAGACTGGGTCAATTTCTTAAGCTAGAAAACACTTTCACAACAAGTAAAAGCAAAAAAATTGGTTTCATTTATCCAAAGTATTGTCAAAGACATTATTGTCAAAGATATTTAACTTCATTTTCTATTTTGATGTTTGAAGAAACCTGAGATCTACGTAAATATCTGCAATCTTCAATTCATTTTTTTTCCACTACATACGCTCACTACATAGGATATAGCACAATGGCATTATTATATTATATTATATTATATTATATTATATTATAGTTACAAACAAATAACAACCTCTGGCTAATACTAGAGGGAAAAATATGCAATTTTTTAGTTGGAATATTACTAAGAAAATATTTTTATTAATATTTGGGGAAAAAAATAAAAAAATTTTAGTTGGAATATTACTAAGAAAATATTTTTATTAATATTTGGGGAAAAAAATAAAAAAATTTTAGTTGGAATATTACTAAGAAAATATTTTTATTAATATTTGGAGGAAAAAAAATATGAAATTGTTAGTTGGAATATTACTAATAAAATATTTTTATTAATATTTGGAGGAAAAAAATACAAAATTTTTAGTTGGAATTTTACTAATAAAATATTTTCGATTCAACATGCTGTAAAAATCTTTCAAGCGAGAGTCGAGGCGAGAGATTCCTAATGTCAGATGGGGGAAAGGGGGCGGGGCTTCCAGGGTGTCTGTTAATATCGGAGAGTTAAAACACTTACGCAATCATTTCTGGCGTATTTCTGAGTGAGAACTCAAAACTCTAGTAGCGTGTGTTAAAAAGCGGAGCTCTGAAAGGTTAGCAGGTCTGTTGATAAAACACTGAGCAACACTGAACACCACAGTGAAGTGATATTAGTGCAGGAGTGTCTGAGCTAAGGCGTGAACTAACCCCAGGGTGGGGTGGATGGATGGAGGAGAACTCACCCTCCTCGTTCAGAAAGAGTTTGTTGAAGCGTAAGCCGCTGGGCTCTTTGCCGATGAAGCGGTGCACGTACTCAGTGCCGTGGTCGTGCACCGCGATGGCGTACTTCAGCGGCTTCACACACGACTGCAGACAGAACGGCACCTTGGTGTCGCCCACAGTGTGTCTAAAACACACACACTCACACACACACACACACACACACAGAGAGAGAGAGAGAGAGAGAGAGAGCATGAATAACATCTTACACCATGAGCCATGCTATAAAATCACCTCGTAACTTAATATTAAAAGTAAAACATTAAGATATATAACTCTGTTATATTCTATTTTACCATCAAACTAAATTTAAAGTTTATTTTCTTCACCATTGGGCAAAAATCATGTGTATATTTACATGAGGAAAGTTGAGCATATTCAGAGTCGGGTTACGCACGCTCTTAAGTCATCCGATTGTTTGTTTGTTTGTTTGTTTGTTTTATTTGACAAAATTTAAAACATAATAAAAAAAAAAAAAGTCCAAAAAGACTAATTCAGTCTTTTTGGACTAAATTATTTTGCATTTAATTATTTCTTTTTATATAAAATGTGTGTAGGATGTTGGTTCTTTCATGATGCTTTTAATTCGCTATTTTGAGTCGAATTAATAAAATAAAATATTAATAAAATATTGGAAAGATCTGATTCTTTTTTTTTTTTTACAATTATCATTAAAAAAATCTGAACTGAATGAAGTCCATGATCTGATCTGAACCATGACATTTGCCCCGCCCCTAATCCTGACCTTAAACTTTATTAACGGTTAAAAAAAAAAAAACGGTTATTTTTAACTAAATATACTTGACTAGCGTTAGAACACGGAGTTTCGGTGATTAATACTGGGACACGGCACACTTTCACTCACACCGCACTCCTTCACTCCGTTAGCACTTTTCTGTAGTTTTCCACCTGATCATGAAACACAACAGCAAACGCTGCGTGTCATTAAATCAGCTCTGACGCACTCAATAAAATAGCAGTTAACTGATGATTTCACACGTCTGCAGTCTTCACTAGCAGAAACAACAGGATGTACAGATGAGTGTAGAAAAGGCAGAATGACTCCTCATGGTGTTAGCATGAGCACGAGCTGCACAGACGGAGAAGGTAAAAGGTCACGGCCGTCAGTTCACTTATAGGCCTCCTTCAGATAAAACACACTACAGCTGGATATTTTATTACATTTATTCATTGTTATTGTTCGTTTCATTGGCTTCCTCAATTAATTACTAAATTATTTCAATTAACTGATTAAGGAACTAGTGCACTTTTTTTTTCCTTCAACTCTAGTGCATTAAATCACTAAATAAACTTTCATTTATTGCATTCGATTATAATTGTATTCATATTTAGGCTTTAGCTCAGCTAACATAACATAAGGAGGCCACTTGTGTTCATTCACGAGGATAAAATAATCCATAACGAGATAAAACTCTCGGTGTCACTCTGTTACAGTAAACTAATCAAGAGCAAGTTGGTGTGATGAACTTGATCAGAGTCGCTGTTATCGCCCTGAAGTTCATTATTTGCCAAGAACAGCACATTCCTCTTACACGACACACACCACAGCAACTGGCCAATCACAACTGGGTGTAACGGGGTGTGTGTGTGTGTGTGTGTGTGTGTGTGTGTGTGTGTGTGTATCTATTCTGAGGACATTTTGTCCAGGACTCTCTTGCAAAAGAGAAACTGCCCGAAGAGACTTCCTGGTTAAATAAGTGGTTAAACAAACAAACAAACAAATAAATAAATAAACAAACAAACAAACAAACAAACAATTTTAATTCAGTGCTTAAGATTCAGAAGTGGCAGTATAAACTGTGCGTTTATATAAAAAACAAAAATAATAAAATAAAATAAAACACAAGGCAATAATAAATATCATATATAATTATAATAAATTGTTCAATAAGGTATAATAAATATAATAATAAACAATTTGACTTTATTAAATGCTAAATCTTCAATTTATTAAAAGTCTTTGATATTTGGTCTGATTTCAGACTGTAGAAGAGTTATATAAAATATATTTATAGACTTGGGTGAATACTAAACAGCTTCCTGTCCACTACACATGTGCACTACGTAGGGTGTAATATAACATGCTGTAGACTATAAGACCTCGATAAGTGCTTTTAGGAAACTATTCACAAGTAAAGTCTTTTTTTTTATAATTAATTAGAAAACTGAGCACCACACAGGGCAACGACGGTGCGAGCTTTGACAGATTTACGACACAGGCTTTGTTCAGTGTTTGTTCAGAGGTGCAAGTGTGTGTGTGTGTGTGTGTGTGTGTGTGTGTAAGCGAGCGCTCACCTCTGTCCGTCCACCGTGCACAGAGCCACGCCCCACAGGTCAGGGCTGAACTTAGCCAGTTGAGGAATGTAGTCAGCCACCTGAGACACAAAAACAGCATGAGATTGTTTAAAAAAAAAAAAGAGAGAGAGAGAGAGAGAGAGAGAGAGAGAGAGAGAGAGAGAAAGAATGTGGAACGTCTCGTACCTGGCCTCCGGACAGGTTTCTGCCCGTGTCATAAAGCTTGTCTATGTGGGAGGTGAAAGCCATGAAATCAGGGATGACGAACTTCTTGCGGAAAGCTTGGGTCAGGAGCACGATGTTGCTCTGGACACATCTGAGGAGGGAAAAGGAAACACAGCGGGATGATGATGATGATGATGATGATGAGGCACGATGGCACGATACAAATACAACTCTATCGCTAAAAACACCACACACACACACACACACACACACACACACACACGTAATCTGTTCTGACAATCATTTACATTCTTCCTGCAGCAGAAGCCACAAAATATAAAGAGAAACTCTATCGTGAATTAAAACATCGTGGGGAAATGTATCATGAGGAAATATATTTCAGCTCTAGTACCTGAAGGAAAACACAGGAAGTGAGCTGACAAATGAGAAATATAAAACATTGCGTTAACCAGCGTTAAAGAGGGAAAGTATTGGCACCCAAGCGTTCTGAAATTTCCTAAAGAACGCGGTTTGCCGAGATCCGTCACTTCCTGTATCGTCCTGATAAAGCTGTGAGCACACACTGCGAGACTCCTCCCCTGCTGTAGGAACGCTTTACCATGCAGGAGCTGAGCTCACACACGTCTCTGTGAGCAGACGAGGGATAAAAATAGCCGAGTGTGTGTGTGTGTGTGTGTGTGTGTGTGTGTGCTGATGACGCATCGCTCACACTCGGGGATGAGAGAGGAGGAGCCACGGGGGAGCAGGGAGCAAACGGTCAGCTTCTCCTCCTCGTCTACACACACACTGGATTTACACTGGACAATATTTGGACTGATTTCTGTCCGACATCGTAAAAGAACGTCTTCGATGCTTTTGTGTTATTGCGGGCCTTACGGTGTTTACTTTTTTTCAGAAAGACAGCTACTTGTCCTTCAGGTCTCTCTAACGATTATTCTGATATTTATAAAAAGTATTTATCCTGTGACTTTCACTGTATTTCAGAAACTGCTGATCTCCCGTGATTTTCACGCACAGACTCAAACTGGACAGTTGAGGATTAAAATAAAATTTTAAGCATCAGCATCAGATTCTTGTTCTTGTCTCACAGGAGAGGAACCTGATGTGGTCTTCTGCTGTTGTAGCTCATCCACCTCAAGGCTCGATGTGTTGTGTGTTCTGAGATGCTTTTCTGCTCACCATGGTTGTACAGAGTGATTATTTGAGTTACTATAGACTTCCTGTCAGCTCAGATCAGTCTGATCATTCTCCTCTGATCTCTCATCAGCAAGGTGTTTCAGCTGCAGATCCTCCGCTCACAGGATGTTTTTTGTTTTTCGCACCATTCTGTATAAACTCTAGAGACTGTAGTGTGTGAAAATCCCAGGAGATCAGCTGTTTCTGAAATACTCAAACCAGCCCATCTGGAGATCTCACTTTCTTCATTCTGATGTTTGATGTGAACTTTAACCGAAGCTCTTGACCTGCATCTGCAGGAATTTTGCGTTGTGCTGCTGCCACACGATTGGCTGATTAGATAATTACGTAAAAGAGCAGGTGTACACAGGTGTTCCTATTAAAGTGGACAGCGAGTGTATATATAAGTGAAGTGAAAACACACTCGCGAGTGCGATGACTCACTTCTTGAAGAGGTGGCGGTCCAGCATCACTCCGTCTGACGTGGACTTCAGGGTCTCCTTCAGCATCTCCATGCACTCCTTCAGCCGGGGGTCTCCTGTTCTCAGACCTGTGGCCTTCAGCGCCTGGAAACACACACACACACACACACACACACACACACACACACACACTTATAAGTCATTTACCAGATTTCCTAGGTGGATTAAAAACAATGTAATATTATAACAGTGTAATAAAAACAACTAATAAACATAAAGTATAATAAGCATATAAATAAATCATTTTTTGAGGATTAGAAATTTTTACAGTTAAAGCGTATTATTATTATTATTATTATTATTAATTTTTTAGTGCCGGAATATAGTGCTAGATACACAGCTTTAATTATTTTGATTAGTTTATTATAATTATCTTATAAGGAGAGTCTGATACAGAACAATACAACAAGCTTGACCTGAGTAACAGTCGTGTGTTTGTTTATTAATAGATCGGTGTTTTAGGGGCCGTTTACACGACAACGTTTTCAGCCAAAAACGGGAAACTTTTTATGCGTTTTGTTTGTTCGTTTACACGACAACGGCGTTTTGGGGACTGAAAACAAATATTTTGAAAAGGGGTTTCAAAGTGCAAGGTTTTGAAAATGCCGCCATTATCGTCTCCATGTAAACACCCAATACGGGAATCTTTGAAAACGGTGACGTCATGCGCGTGCGTAGTACGTGTTCGGTACGTATACATGCGCAGCACGTGTCTATTGTATGGTTGTGTTGTTGCTGCTCAAGAGTTTGCTAACGCTTCTTCAGCAAAGTGTGGATTTACTTCACCGATATTACAACCAACTAACAAGGTGACAGCGCCATCTACTGGCCTGGCGTACGCAATACAGCGTTTTTGGCCGTTATCGCGGGTATGTGTAAACGCGAATCGTTTTGAAAACGTTGTCGTGTATACGTGAAACTTTTTGAAAACGCGAGAGAAAAACTTTTCCGTTTTTGACTACATCGTTGTCGTGTAAACGTAGCCTTAGTTTCCGACTCTGTGATAAAGCCGCTGTTTTTAGGAAAGTGGGTTAACGAGCTCGTCGGCTTGTACAGTGAACGTGTCGTGGTGTGTGATCCGGTGTACACAGGTCTGAAAGTGATAACCTGCGCAGAATAGATAACCTCAGAGTAAATAAACATGGCTCTGAGCCTGACGTACGCGCACACACACGCGTACACACACACGCGTACACAGTGCACTCTTACCTAACCTACTCTTAGAGGGATAAAATTTTTTTTTCTTTTCTTTTATGTGATTTGTTTTGACTCGGGTCCCTTCGCCCCCGTGACCTCAGGGTCAGTCTGTTACTGACGGGAACACGAGCGTACGCGCCGAACTGACGTCAGCGTAGCTCCGTAAACACCAACATCACATGATCGTACCTAGCGTCAGACTTTTCAGCTAATCACACCGAGGATTAAACAATCCTAGGACTAAGGGCTGAGACACATCATAATGAGTAAAACACCCCGTGTCTTGCTGGCACAGGAAAATAATCAACTCGGAGGCGTAGCGTTAACTCCGCTTCATCACGGACATTCGTGTCGTTGATTAGTTTTCTATAACAGCATGCTCTGAAGAGTTTTTTCTTCCTCTTATATCACAGCATTTTGCCATCAGTTTTTTTTTCTAACTGATTAAAGATCGACGCATTGCATTTTTATCTGTTTATAGTCGCGAAATCAGTTAGTTTCTGTTCTCATTTACGTGATATGAAATGCGAGCCGACTATTAGAACCGTAACGATATCGTTTTGTTCAATATGAGGCTCTCGATCCAATATGGCTGTGTTCTGAACAATACACTAAACACTGCGTAATAAAGCAGGTAGCGTAAGTGTGTGATGTAATGCTCCATCCTCCAAGTTTAAAAAAAAAAACAACACTTCTCCAATGAACGAAACAACAACAATTTAAAAAAAAAAAAAAAAAAAAAAAAACAATACGCTAAACATAGCTACGTTGAGCAGCATGCAGGTGTTTAAGCTTTGTGGTGTTTGTGAGCACTTCAGTTTCTCGGTAAGTTACGATGCTGACGGATATTAAGAGGTAAGTTCATATTCAGTAGCGCTACAGAGCACAACTAGCTAACAGCTGAGTAAGAAACGCCCTGAGCTTTAGCCACGCCCCCTCGCGAGTCACACCAGTAACAGCTACACCATGTTTCATTTTGTTACGTTATATGTAACATTTCGTTATCCGCTCCTTACAGTCTGACAAGATCACGTAAAGCACTGTTGTTACGTTTCCGTTATTAGGGCCTTTCGCACCGCGGGAACCTTTTCATAGTACCTGAACTAACTGTCACTTTTTGGCGTTTTCGCACCTCTGGAACTGGGAGTGATTTTAGTACCGACTGCCTTTTTCGAGAACCAAATGAGCTCCTACTCCGGAGCAGGGTCTAACCAGCACAACTGGTTCTATCCGTGAGACGTTGATTGGCCGAACGCGTACGAAAACGCCCTCACCCGCCATGATTTAAAACGCCGCGTAAACATACTGTAGTGTCGACTTATTTCACAAGTATGGAGAACAGCGATAGATGGATGCGAGACACGACAAAAACACAGCTCCGATCACAGCGTCCTCCATCCTCCGGTTGTTTACGTTGTTCTTTCATTTTATTTTTGTTCTCCGTTGTTGAACGCCGCGCACAAATGACGTCGCTGTCGACCGGCTTACGTCACTTCCTAGTGCCCGCTGTCGGTGCGAATGCAACCCTTTAAACGGTACTGGGAAATAGTTCACGCAAAATCGCCCAGTACTTTAGTACTGTAAATTTAGCTCTGGAACTAAAGCGGTGCGAAAGGCCGTTTTTACGTTTATAACGTTGGATGTTTTGATCGACTGAGAATTGAAACCTAAAGACACCTATTCAGGCAACACATAGCTGCTGTGTTGAAATAGTAGCTAGTGTGTGTGTGTGTGTGTGTGTGTGTGTGTGTGTGTGTGTGTGTGAGTGAGTGAGTGAGTGTGAGAGTGAGAGAGAGAGAGAGAGAGAGATTATGACAGACCGTTATAAATTTGTGGGCTGGGATCTTCTCCTGGCCCTCGGCAATGGTGTAGAAGAGCAGATCCTCCAGACTCGGCATGATCCCTGCCTTCCTTCTCCTAAAACACACACACACACACACACACACACACACACACACACACGAAACAATATTCTGTAAATATTTTGTTTCCTATTTAATGAATAAAGTATAAAACTGTCTGTTACAGGAAAAATAGAAACAATAACGCATTAGAACGAGCGTGTTACGATAAATCTGCGCGATTCTGATTGGTCAAAACTGTTGAATTAATCAACACCTTCTGACCAATTAGAAAGCAGAGCTGAACAGCGCTGTGGTGTAAAGCGGGAAGGGAACGAGCCGTGTTTAAATGATATGAGCAGCGTGAACGTGTTGGCTTTGGGATGAGATTAAAGGTCTGTGTTGTGGCTGTCTCTCTCACGGAGCTATCCAAACACACACACACACACACACACACACACACACACACACACACACACACACACACACACACACACTCCTCCATCAGCACAATGAGGACACTGAGGCAGGAGGAGAAGATGAACTGAGGAGCAGCTCAATCTGTAGTTGTAATTTAATTTTAATCTTTTTTAATAAAGAATGGAGAGTTTTGTTGGTGATTTATCTGTAAAAACTAACAAACATCGTTCCATTTTGTTTAAACGCAGTTCAAATCACAATACGATATTTTTTCGCCAGATCTGGCCAGAAGGAAACGAAACGAAATGTAATGAAATGAAACGAAATGATACTTACACAGAACACACACAGCCACAGCACACGGTGATGGAGAAAGAGAAAAACAGAACAAAAACATGGATGAGACACGTTACACACACACAGACACACACACAGACACACACACAGACACACACACAGACACACAGACAAAACATTATACTATTATACAATATACTAAACATAATAATTCATATTATAAAATATTAAACACAACACAATTCAACATTTAATTAAAAATATTTAGAAAGAAAGTAACACAAACTAACACCTGACATCTGAAGTAACACAAACTAACACACCTGACACTGAAACTAATCTGTCACAGGTGTCGCTAATGAACTGGTGATTAAACAGTCAGTGTTCAGGTGGAGAGCTGACGCTGGTGGAGGTCGAGGCTCCGTCACCTGAAACCCTGCGTTACATAAACTGCACATCACCCACCTGGATCAGGTTTCACTGAGCAGGTCACGTCCTCTGTACAGTCTCACACACGCACGCAGACACACACACACACGCTGACACACACACGCACGCTGACACACACACGCACGCTGACACACACACGCACGCTGACACACACACGCACGCTGACACACACACGCACGCGCACACACGCACGCACGCGCACACAGAAAGCTGTTTGTCCTGCCTTCTGAGTTATTTTTTTTCCTCACTGGTGTGTTGTCTCTGTCTGTATCTCTCTATCTCTCTCTCTCTCTCTCCCCCCCTCTACCTCTCTCTCTCTCTTTACCTCTACCTCTCTCTCTCTTTACCTCTACCTCTCTCTCTCTCTCTCTTTACCTCTACCTCTCTCTCTCTTTACCTCTACCTCTCTCTCTCTCCCCCTCTACCTCTCTCTCTCTCTCTTTACCTCTACCTCTCTCTCTCTCTTTACCTCTACCTCTCTCTCTCTTTACCTCTACCTCTCTCTCTCTCTCTCTTTACCTCTACCTCTCTCTCTCTTTACCTCTACCTCTCTCTCTCTCCCCCTCTACCTCTCTCTCTCTCTCTTTACCTCTACCTCTCTCTCTCTCCCCCTCTACCTCTCTCTCTCTCCCCCTCTACCTCTCTCTCTCTCTCTTTACCTCTACCTCTCTCTCTCTTTACCTCTACCTCTCTCTCTCTTTACCTCTACCTCTCTCTCTCCCCCTCTACCTCTCTCTCTCCCCCTCTACCTCTCTCTCTCTCTCTCTCTCTCTCTCTTTACCTCTACCTCTCTCTCTCTTTACCTCTACCTCTCTCTCTCTTTACCTCTACCTCTCTCTCCCCCTCTACCTCTCTCTCTCTCTCTCTTTACCTCTACCTCTCTCTCTCTCCCCCTCTACCTTTCTCTCTCTCTCTTTACCTCTACCTCTCTCTCTCTCCCCCTCTACCTTTCTCTCTCTCTCTTTACCTCTACCTCTCTCTCTCTCCCCCCCTCTACCTCTCTCTCTCTCTTTACCTCTACCTCTCTCTCTCTTTACCTCTACCTCTCTCTCTCTCCCCCTCTACCTCTCTCTCTCTCTCCCCCTCTACCTCTCTCTCTCTCTCTCTCTTTACCTCTACCTCTCTCTCTCTCCCCCTCTACCTCTCTCTCTCTCCCCCTCTACCTCTCTCTCTCTCTCTTTACCTCTACCTCTCTCTCTCTTTACCTCTACCTCTCTCTCTCCCCCTCTACCTCTCTCTCTCTCTCTCTCTCTCTCTTTACCTCTACCTCTCTCTCTCTTTACCTCTACCTCTCTCTCTCTTTACCTCTACCTCTCTCTCTCTCCCCCTCTACCTCTCTCTCTCTCTCTTTACCTCTACCTCTCTCTCTCTCCCCCTCTACCTCTCTCTCCCCCTCTACCTCTCTCTCTCTCTCTCTTTACCTCTACCTCTCTCTCTCTCCCCCTCTACCTTTCTCTCTCTCTCTTTACCTCTACCTCTCTCTCTCTCCCCCTCTACCTTTCTCTCTCTCTCTTTACCTCTACCTCTCTCTCTCTCCCCCTCTACCTTTCTCTCTCTCTCTTTACCTCTACCTCTCTCTCTCTCCCCCTCTACCTTTCTCTCTCTCTCTTTACCTCTACCTCTCTCTCTCTCCCCCTCTACCTCTCTCTCTCTCCCCCTCTACCTCTCTCTCTCTCTCTTTACCTCTACCTCTCTCTCTCCCCCTCTACCTCTCTCTCTCTCTTTACCTCTACCTCTCTCTCTCCCCCTCTACCTCTCTCTCTCTCTCTCTCTCTCTCTCTCTTTACCTCTACCTCTCTCTCTCCCCCTCTACCTCTCTCTCTCTCTTTACCTCTACCTCTCTCTCTCCCCCTCTACCTCTCTCTCTCTCTCTCTCCCCCTCTACCTCTCTCTCTCTCTCTCTCTCCCCCTCTACCTCTCTCTCTCTCTCTCTTTACCTCTACCTCTCTCTCTCTCTCTCTCTCTCTCTCTCTCTACCTCTCTCTCTCTCTCTCTCTCTTTACCTCTACCTCTCTCTCTCTCTCCCCCTCTACCTCTCTCTCTCTCTCCCCCTCTACCTCTCTCTCTCTTTACCTCTACCTCTCTCTCTCTTTACCTCTCTCTCTCTCTCTCTCTTTACCTCTACCTCTCTCTCTCTCTCCCCCTCTACCTCTCTCTCTCTCTCTCTACCTCTCTCTCACACACACACACACACACACAGGACTAGGCATGCTTCCTCTCCACAGGCCATCGAGACAGTAGACTAACAATCTATAAATCCCACACAGTGCAGTGACCCCCCCTTCTCTCTCTCTCTCTCTCTCTCTCTCTCTCTCACACACACACACACACACACACACACACACACACACACACACACACACACACGTAACAGCCCGTCCTCTTTCCCGCTCACTTCTGGTATTTTTACGTGTCACTGTGTCTCTACTGAACGCTGTATCAGTAACAGTTGCCAAGGCTGCAGAAAACATCAACCCGATGTGACGTCACAAGCAAAAAACCAACAAAGCTCCAGAAAGTTTATTTTTACAGCGATCAGGACTTTACTCACTCCGTCACCTCACTGCGAGTGTATTTTGTGCAGGATTTTGTCATCCAATCACACAAACAAGAGAAACCTTGAGTTTCAGACAGTTAGTCAGTGCATAGTGAGGATTAGAGAAGCCGTCCCTCATGAATATATAACTCGGTGAACTCTAATTACGAGAACATTCTGTCCTCGAGTATAACTACGTTTTCACACTCAGAGGAAAGCGCTATCTGCCCTCTTCCTCATACACGAGCTCACTAGGCGCTTACGATTTCTCTAACGTCGCTGTGATTGACAGGGCAGGCAGACTAAGCCCCTCCCACCCAGACAGCACGGATAATTACGCTGTCTTGACTCTCTTGATTGCTTCGTGAGGATTCGACCTCATGATTTCCGAATGAAAAGAAGAACGCTTTTCCGTTTGCGCCACTCGAGAGCGACTTTGCTGTCTTTTAACGTTGTCGGGACGCACGAGGACGACACGGAGCCGCCATTTTATTTTAGCGACAAAATCACGACATTTGTAC